>NC_142933.1:101808457-101830957 GCF_046866305.1 Octopus bimaculoides
CATTTCTTCTTTACTTTTGCAACGTTTTGTGTTTATTTCTTGTTGAGGGAATTACTGATAAAAGTAAATTCCACTGCAGAACGAAGGTCAGTTGCAACAGTTCAGAGAAGAAACGTCTATGAAGCAGCTTTCAATTCTGATCCAGAAGTACTAACAGATGTAACTTCATGAATTTCACATAAATCCGTACACGTAGTTAATTTCACTAAATATTTCTTATTTACTTTTGGAACGGTTTTGTGTCTTTCTGCTGTTGAAGGCTGTTTCTGGTTTCTTCTGTACTGGCTCTTTGGTTCACTGATAAATTTCGCTTCAATCCGTATGAGACAGCGATTGAAATTGTGGTTGGGTGAATGGCTGGTTCAAAAACGGCTAGTTGTAGTTGCCCTTTGAGTCAGTAGCTATAGTTTAAAATATTGAAGAAAGACAAACAATTAGTCAAGGCAGTACAAAGATATATGATTTCATTTAACTAAATGAAATCACATCTCCTAGTCTTGCCTTGACTAATTGTTTGGTTTGCTTCTTTCATCACTACTTCAACCTATATATATATATATATATATATATATATATATATATATATATATATATATATATATATATATATATATATATATATATATATATATATATATATACAAACTTTATTAATGAGGGTAGAAATTGATATTAATTCAATTAAAACCTGTGGTCTAGCATATAAAAAAAATCCGAAGTTTAAAATTATATTACATGCAAAAATAAGAGGAATGACCAGCAAAAGTGGACTCCTATATGCTAGAAATAGATGCCGAATCATCTAACCACGAAAAAAATATATGTTCTCACTAAAAATTCAGCGACACAACAGATTGTAAAAGAGCAAGACAAATGAAAAAAATACTAAATAATCTGTTGTGTCGCTGAATTTTTACTGAGAACATATATTTTTTTCGTGGTTAGATGATTCGGCATGTATTTCTAGCGTATAGGAGTCCACTTTTGCTGGTCATTCCTCTTATTATATATATATATATATATATATATATATATATATATATATATATATATATATATATATATACATAGATACACACAAAATATAATTAATATTCCATTCAATGAGGTACTTAAATCGAGGCACCTTACTAGGTCGGCATTATCTGCACAAACAAGCAATTTTAGCTAAATATTGAATATCAAGATTACGAGCAGGGGTGTTTGTACCTGATATCCCTGCCATGTGTGCAGAGAATGCGCCTCATCTAAGTGAAGATATCCGCTCATGGTAATTTAGATACGGACATTTTATAAAGGTACTTTCTAGAGTATTTTCGAAGTGCACATTCCAAGGTAACTGAATAAAATATAAACGAGTAGCAGCGGCCGTAATGCATTGACACCTGTACATATTTTTTTTACTTATATATGTGTGTGTGTGTGGAGTATGTATGTTTGTCTATGTCTATGTGTATGTTACATGTGTATAGGTATGCTGTGTGTGTGTGTATGCATCTATCTCTTGATAACTGTTCTTTCTGTCCCCGTAAGTCTGCAGTTCGGGAAAGGAGACTGCTAGAATAAATACCAGGCGTAAATATATTTACCGAGGGTGATTCGTTCGAGTAAAAATTCTACAGAGCATTGCCCCAGTAATGGATACAATCAAATAATTGAAACAAGAAACAGAAAATATAATAGATAACTGTGCCCCACGATAAAGGCCTTCTATGTATCTTAAAATATATCCATTAAGAGGAAATGTAATTCATTTACATTTCCCAAGAAACATTTTAACTAATATATACATAAAATAAATTGTTTGTGCAATACACACCTAGAATATTCTTTTAATCTTGTATTTGTTTCAGTCACTTCACTGCGGCCATGCAGGAGCACCGCCTTTTGTCGAGCAAATAGACCCCAGAACTTGTTCTTTGTAAGCCTAGTACTTATTCTATCGGTCTCTTTTTAACTTTTGAAGAAGTGGTAAGTTACAGTGACGTAAACACACCAACATCAGTTATCAAACGGTGTTATGGGGACAAACACAGACATTCACACACACGCGCGGTATATATATATATATATATATATATATATATATATATATATGTATTCGACGGGTTTCTTTCAGTTTTCGTCTACTAAATCCACTCACAAAGCTTTGGTCGGTCCCAGGTTATAGTAGTAGACTCTTGCCGAAGGTGCCACAAAGTGGAACTTAACCCGTAATCTTGTGGTTGGTAAGTAATGCAATTACCACGCACCCACTCCTGCATCTATGATGGATTTACAAAACGAACTGATCGCAAAATTTAAATATGCATCGTATAAATTCGTATTAGTAACAACAATATGTGCATTACAATAGTTAGTGTCGAAGTCACATGCCTTATCTTAGGCAAAATTGGAATTAATACAAGGCAAATTGCGAAGAATGTTAACACCATTAAAATCCTTAAGATTTACCGAAAAACCGTTATAATACTTTAAAGCCAAAGCTGGATTTCGACTGAAACTATGCTGTCAATCTCATTGCTAGTTTCAACAGGAGAATGATTTACATTTGTAGACATTGTCGGGGATATAATAAAGACAAATATTCTTATTGGCAAGATACGAATTTCAGAGCATTCTTGATTTCGTATTCTTACTCACCCTTCTAACACCCTGAAAACACAGACACCTTTCAAAAATGCTTGCTTTTCATACATACAAGTGTAAAGAGAATATATAAACACAATACCATTACTACTAAAACTACTAAACTACTACTACTACTACTACTACTACTACTACTACTACTACTACTACTACTACTACTGATAATAATAATAATAATAATAATAATAATAATAATAATAATAATAATAATAATAATAATAATACTAATAATAATAATAATAATAGTAATAATAATCCTTTGTGACTAAGGCACAAGGTATGAAGTTTTCGGAGAGAGGGACAAGCCGATTACATCGAACCCAGTGTTTCGCAGGTACCTAATTTAACACCCCCTGAAGGATGATATGCTACGTCGACCTCGGGGGAATTTGAATTGAGAATATAGCAGCAGACAATATAACGTCAAGCATTTCACCCGGCCTAAGAACATTTCTGCGAGCTGACCACCTTAAATAATAATCGAAGATATTTCGCTACTGCCCCTGCCACTAGTCCTACCCAACCTTTCAAGCACACTGTAACATCTCTTATCCTTCATTCGCCCTAGGACACTGGGTGTGTCTCGACAAGTGATTGTAACAAACATGCAGAAGGCGTTGAAAATGAATGATACTGAAAGTATGTGGATAAAGAGAACAATGCAAGGACAATTTCATAGGGATGTTGACGATAAGATAGACAAGCACAGAAAAAAGTTGGCTATGGATGACTAAAACCGGAAACGGCGGCTCTAATCTGTTCTACGCAAGAACAAGCACTAAGAACGAATTACATCAGATACAGAATATACAACATAGTAATAATTGCAGAATCTGTGGACAAAATGGTGAAACCCTATGGCACATTACCAGTCAATGTACAATCCTAACCGAGAAAGAATATAAGAGACGTCATGACAATATAGCAAGGATTATAGTTGGACACTTTGCAAGGCGTATGAGCTTGACAGAGCAAAAAAATGGTACGAACATAAAACCGAAGGCATCATCGGGAATGATAACGTAAAAATCCTATGAGATTTCATGATTCAGTACCTCAATGAGATAGAGAATAGGAAACCAGACATAGTGTTAATTGAGAAAGATATCAAACTCTGCTGGATAATAGATATGTCGTACCCAGCTGACAGTAAGGTGTGTGATAAGGAAGAAAGGAAAGTCGATAGATACGATAGGTTAGAGTGGGATGGTCACTAAAAAAGGTGGTAGTATTACCAATAATTGTCGGAGGCCTAGGAATAGGGAATACATTTCTTGAGAGGTACATGGAACAAATATGGACGGCAATAAGGGTGAAGCGCTTGCAGAAAACAGCACTGCTTAGAACCGCTCGAATACTGTCGATGGTGCTCAAATTTTAAGGGGTGTTACATTAGTTCACTGGTAATGAAAAGCTGGGACCAGAGTACATCTTCAGCATTAGAGGCTGCACAAGGACAATAATAATCATAATAATAATAATAATTCCTTAGCAATCCCACTAGCTTCAATGTGCTTAACTGGAATATCAGTGAAATAATGAAAATTGATAGAAAAATCCGCAAGCTACTGACCTGTAATAAGATGCACCATCCAAAGGCAGACGTGGATCGTATTTACCTAACCAGAGCTCAGGGAGGTCGAGGCTTGATCCAGCTTCACCTTACGTACAAAACTACCACAATCGGACTGGCCAAATACCAAGAAACAACCAACGATTGGATGCTGAATCTTGTTGAAAAAATGAAAGAACGAAAACACTTTACACTATTCAGAAAGAGAGCAAAAAATTTTCTACTAATCTCTAGATGCATACCAGATTGATCAGGTTGAAGAAAATGCGCCAACTGCTACTGCAAAGAAAAACAAATTAATTGCCAAGACAAAAACACGTGAAAACTTAGCTAGCAGATGGGAACAGAAACCTCCGCATGGCAAGTATGTGGCCCGAAGCAAAGAAGCTGATGTCGACCAAAAACACACGCATCAGTTGTTACGGAGCTCATGACTAAAAGCAGAGAGTGAAGATTGCATATTAGCTGCTCAAGACCAAAGCTTATTAACCCGGAACTACCAAGCCAATGTGATAAAAAAATGGAGCTGACCCACAATGCCGATTCTGTAAATTGTAGATTGAAATTATAGACCACCTGTTCTCAGGGAGTGAGGCTTAGCACCTGTAGAATATAAAGCAAGAAAAATGACAGAGTCGGCCAGTATTTACACTAGACAATACGTCGGCATTATAAAATCAAAACCGCAGACAAATGGTATAAACACTATCCTGAAGCTGTGACTGAATGAGAAATGTGTCCATTCTCTGGGACTTCCCCGTACATACCCACAAAACTATAAAAGCCAATAAACCGGATATTATTATAAAAGATCAGACAAAAAAGATGTGTTTATTAATTTACATGAGTATTCCTTGCGATCACAATATAGCAGCGAAAGAATTTGACAGGATCAGTAAATATAAAGACTTGCTAATAGAAACTTCAAAAAATGTGGCATCATAAGGCGACAACCGTTCCAGTGATTGTAGGATCTCCAGGAATGATTAAAAAGAGGTACTGAAACCTATTTGAAAATGATACCAGGCTTACCATCCCAAAAGGAAGTGCGAAAAAATTGTGTTAACTGGAACGGCTCATGTACCGAGAAGAGCATTATCGCAGTGAAAACAACATCCATTCATGAACTTATTTATTTATATTTTTTTACATACATATTTTACCTGCGAATTTGCGTGTGTAAACTGTAAAAGTATACATTGAGCTTCTCTGTCCTAGGTGTACGGAAAACATTCGGTGAGATATGGAAGAAAATTTGAAGAAAAATAAAAAAAAATAATAACTTCGAAAATACCTTAGGAAAGAGAACCCCGGTTCGAAATTCCAACAAGACACCTAATGAAGGCTGGTGGGTAAATCAGCCGAAACGTTGTATTAGCAATAAGCAAGATGTCAAATGTAAATAAAGTAAATAATGTAAATAATGTACATAATTCCTCATATATGAAATAGAGAAATGTAATATCTTCCGGATTCAGTTATTTCTGATTTCAGTGATATTTGACGATTATTTTTACTTTTGAACCCAACACAGAAATCCCTCACTAGTTCATTTCTAAATGTAACTGGTTTTCCTTTCTGCATCCAGTACCTGTATGCGCACTATGACAAAACTAAATTCCATTGGCACTGGGATAACTATAGAATTATTGATTTTACATTAACATGATACAACAAAGATTCTGCATTGTCATGCATCAATGTCCATGGTACGTGTTAAACAGTTGGCAACCAAAACTAAGAGACAACGGCAAAACACATCAAAGAAGGAGGATAGTAAGGGGAAAATAAAATAAATATAGGCTTTGATAACTGATGATCTGTGGATGTAAGGCACTAACATGAAAACTCGTGCAAAAGTTACGCTGTGCTTAGGGGAATTCCTCTGGCAAAACATTAAAATACACACAAAGGCTTGCATATATATATATATATATATATATGTATATATATGTACTGAGAGAGAGAGAGATGGAGATATATAAATGTGTGTGCATATACATATATATATATATATACATACCTACATACATACATATATATATATATATATATATATATATATATATATATATATATATATATATATATATATATATATATATACACATACATACATATATATATATATATATATATACATATGTGAGTGCGTTTGTGTGTTTATTCATCAGCGTTTCTACAGATTCTCAGAAAAAACATATACACCTTTGTACATACACCAAAACATGTCCAAACTAACACTGTTGCACTGTACCGATGCCAGTTGTAATTAAACGCATACAAATTAAAGGAAGATATGCAACGAGAAATACTAGAATGGACACTATCATATATGAATATTTGTCAAATTTCAAATTATCACATGCACCCACAAAGAATTAACGTAATCAACCCATGCACACACCAATTAATCCCTTTTAACAGAAAAAAATGTATTTATATCATACATATTTCACTATGTAATTGTAATTCCAAAAGAAACAGTATTATAGAAAATTAAAGGTAAACACATGTAATTCAAAGCGCATTGTCAAGGTTCAAGCCGAAAACAGCCGAATGAATTAGCTAGACTTTACCACACGTAGATATACATATCTAACTGAAAAGTGGACATATATTCATTTATACACACAGACACTCAGACATGATTCATAGATATTAATACGCGAGATATAAACACACCTTGATGCAAAGCCATTCACGCACGCATGCACAGTTACAGGTATTCATAACCCCACAGAAATTTAATAATTCGAAATGCCTTGTTCAGCAATAAGAAGTAAAGCATACGTACTCAATTTGTATCGCAGACATATTTTCTCTAAATATTCAAGATGCCATGATTTTCAGAAAACAAATATCATAGCAAAAAGACTTTCAACCATGAAATATCATTTACAATATCAGTAACGCTTAAATATTTGCATAAATAATTATGCCTTTATTTAGTGGAACCGAAGTCAGTGCTAGGAAATGAAATATAAATAGATCAGTTGAACAATAAATATGTTGAAATTTAGGTGAGTCAAAATGTTATTGTGACATATTTCCACTTCTAAAGGCAAATTTACTGCAATCACAGCGGAAGAAAATTATCTCTTATGGTAAATGATGTAATAACATCATCTCTGCCCAATATTGCTGTGTGTCGGATTCCCAGACGCAGTGTTTCTAGCTCTTTAGTCGTATCAATGGGAAATCCCGAAGATAGGTAACTCTGTGTATATCTAGAACCGTAGCTTTAACTAAAACACAGACAACAACATTCACTGAGTAGCATTATTGAACCACTAGGTCGGGAGAAATTCAGTTGTATAATCTGCAAGTAGTGGTAGTATTTGGGCGTATGCGAACTTTAAATTAGCTATAAAAAATTGCTAGTAACAGCTCACTACTTCTAAAAGCAACGTTGTTGCAGTTGCTGTAGAGAACATTTCTCCCTCATGCCGAGTGCTACCCTGTGAAAGAATATATATTTGCCCTAAATCCTATTGGTTTACATACGTATCAAGCAATGGTACTTTCCAGCAATGATGACATTGCTTTGAATCATAGGCGTGATAAACTGGCATTAAAGATACAGTTAGATCAAAAATCCATGCAGCTGCTTTATTATATGAATCTTTATACATACTTCAAATGAAAGTACTAAACGACTAGACTCAAAATAAAACGGGGATAAATAGTTTGTGGAAGGGAAGGCGAGGGGTTTGTAAGTCACATTAGCGTAAGTGGCAAGTGAAACTTGTGATGAAATATATTCTTTTCGATTCTGAGTACAAGGCCAGAATGTTTGCGGAAGGGTTCCAGTCGATTACATCGACCTCAGTATGCAACTGATACTTAATTTATCGACCCCCGGAATGATGAAAGGCAAAGTCGACCTCGATGGAATTTGAACTCAGAACGTAAAGACAAACGAAATACCGTTAAGCATTTCGCGCGGCGTGCTAACGTTACGTTTCTTATTTCTTTACCGCCCGGAAGGTGCTACACACAGAGGGGACAAACAAGGACAGACACACGGATTAAGTCGATTATATCGACCCCAGTGCGTAACTGGTACTTATTTAATCGACCCCGAAACGATGAAAGGCAAAGTCGGCCTCAGCGGAATTTGAACTCAGAACGCAGCGGCGGACGAAATACCTATTTCGTTATTGCCCGCAAGGGGCTAAACATAGAGGGAACAAACAAGAACAGACGAACGGATTAAGTCGATTACATCGACCCCAGTGCGTAACTGGTACTTAATTTATCGACCCCGAAAGGATGAAAGGCAAAGTCGACCTCGGCGGAATTTGAACTCAGAACGCAGCGTTAGACAAAATACCGCTAAACATTTCGCCCGACGTCCTAACGTTTCTGTCACCTCGCCGCCTTTGTGATGAAATATATTGCATTGGCTTATATATGGATTCTGTATATGGTTTTCTAATTTGTACGGAAACAAAGTTATCTATGATACTTTCAATTGTAAGAGAGAGAGCGTATTATCAATCGAGCAGCTGGCGAATACCATTTCTGAAAGTTTCTACAGAAAATAACGTATACAAATTTAGCGAAACCGGAATTTTCTAGAAGCACATGTGTATTACGATTTATTTCTGTCTACGTCAAACATCCGTCAATCATAAATGGAAATGTATTTAACGATACTTGTGGCAGTAACATTAGGTAGTCTTTGGGATATTAAACTCTCTGCATATGTACCACACCACATACCTACGTTCTGTATAGGGTTGTTGAACTATAGTTTGGCATTTGAAGAAAGCTTTGAGCGTTAAGAGTCTTCTTCAAACTGGCTTAAAATATATTTGATAGTAAGAGAGTAACTGTATTTCTAACGAAGCTGTGATCTAACCCTCTAAAGCATAGAATGAAATAATAAAGTATGTTAAAATGAGACTAGAATACGTCTCTAAGAAAACAATTTAATTTCTCCGGGAATTGACTCACGTTGTTCTAAGTAATTTCGAGTTATATTATATGAGAGCATGTTTGAAAACAACACGTAACCGAAATTGTAAGTGAATGTCCAGAGTTACTAACACTTTGAACTATTAAGTAGACGTGAAATCTCCAGTTAATTTTGTCTTGCAAAGTATACAGCAAGTATGTATCCATGATTTTACATGCTTTACATACAACTGAAATTCAACAAAATTAGATAAATAATATTGGTGCCTGCATACAAAATAGTACAGAGTAAATGCCTCACTTGCGATTGCACAATGGACAAAGTTTGTCTGATGACTACCTGATGAGGTTAGAATAAAAGAGTGTTATATGGGAAAACGAAGGATAGAAACTACATGAACTTCTATTCATTTGACTGCAAACAATTTGCCTCAAATTTTGGCACGGTTACTGAAAGATAAGCAAGTCTTACCTAATAGTTAGTCTAACGATGACATTCGGAAAGAATTGACAACAATGATACTATGAGCTTATTACTTTCATTTAAGTGAACAAACTGATGCTGCATCGCAAACTTTGGAAATATATTGCATAGGCTCTCCTTGCTTGTATTAGAGGCTGATGCCTAGAATCAACAGGACATGATACAGTATTCATCTTTCTTATCGGTAACTCCCATTGCATCAACCCTATCACATAAAAGTTGGTATTCTTATGAGCGCTTACTCGATAACGTTATTGTCATATCTTTATAATGTATTTCTTTTAAAGCCTCTACATAGTATACTCTACGCTTTTAAATATTGATATATCTATCTATGAATGTGTTTACCATTTAGGCTAAATTTTGCCGAGAAACTTTCTCCAGAATGCTTCAATAAGTATTAGTCCGAGATATAAATATTTAGATATAATAACGAAATGTATTAATTTTTTCAGAAGATTAGCAAAATATTATATGATAAATAAAATACAAATGTTCAAAGTAATGTATATGCAATTAATTCTTTTGAACTAAACCCGGATGAACTCATGTAAGTAGAGAAATTGTTTTACACATCTATAAGCATGTATATATGTTATACGTTAATATCCTGTCTAGACCCTCGCTAAGGTTTTTGTACACTGCATCGAAGCAGAGCCAGATAAAACAGACCAACATTATTAGTGGAAAACGGAAAATGCTATCGTGAAGCAGTGAACAAATTTTATAGCACCAAGCACCAAAGATTAATACAAGGATCTTATATTTAATAGCTGCCACAAAATAAGGAAATTGATAGTACGAAGATATAATGATCTCACGGAAATGAACATAATAACAACAATATTATATATAACATCTCGTAAATATAACAAAAGACCTTTTATTGAGTAAATGTTATTTCAACCGAATAAAGAAAATATATTCACAGGTATGATATATAATTAAATATATTTTATTAAAATAGAAAATGAAAACATCGTTATGCACAGCAACTAATCTACAGAGATATATTACTTTAATATCCTGTCCAGAGGCAGGCCCAGAATTTTTGCTCACAAAGTAGTAAAAAATAGAATTAATACAGCGGAAAGCGGAATCGTCTGCCCTACATTAATGAAATTCGCTTGCAACACTCGATTTGAGAAATACCTAAAATTTACGGAAGAGGACTCAATTGCAATCCTCAGATAATGGTTCCACCCTCCAACTCTCACTTATTTTCAGGCGAATGAAAGATAGTTCAGATACGATAAGATCAGAGCTTGGTGTTGTTACTGGAACGAGGAGAAATACTCTAAAGACAATTGCCTTAAACAAATATACCATACGGAGATGATAGAATAGGTGCAGAATATAATTGTAGCTTATATACATTAGATCTGGAGGAAAGAAAGGTTTCAACGTAGGATAAATGCTTGAAAGTTGATATAGGATAATTGTAATGAATGAAACCGTGATGAAAGTTGTTGAGGGTAACAAAACTTGCATTAATGCATCATTGACATTAATATTAGCCGTTTGATCAGTTGTGAATTTAGAAACCCAGAAAGCGGATGTTTTCGAAGGGTTGCTGGGAAATATGGATGCTAGTGTTTAAATTTAAAGGGGTGATTGATGACGCTTAATCAGTTAGAATGTGAGTGTGTGACACTGTAAAGCGAGTTAAATGGAATATATTATTGATGATATCTAAGAGAATGTGAGAGAGCGAGCGAGAGAGAGAGAGAGGGAGAGAGAGAGGAAGAGAGAAAGGAATGATTAGTGTGTGTTTGTGTGTATGTGTGTGTGGGGGTGTATGACTGTGCGCGCAAGAGCAGACTAACAGTGTTTTAGATTAAGTTTTTAGATTAAGTATTTACTGTAGAGTCTAAAACACTATGGTATGGTGAAATAGGGGTTAGGTTCTGCATCAGACGCAGGGGAAAAATATGAGTAATCTCTGGCATTTTAAGAGCATGTGGTTATTCAGACAGCGGATAAATAAGAGATGCTGCGTAGAACATACATTGACGCAGATTCCACAGAAACAGGAGTGGTAGAAAAATACGGTTCCAGAAAGTTTGTCTCCGCAATGCCGGAGAAGCGTAGTGATGGGTGGTCTATTAAAAGGATACGGCAATTGGGTACAGCTTTAAATACATTCTCTACTAAATCGCGAGACGCACATTCACATACACAAGAGCATATACATATCTACATAGTCACAGGCATTCAAGCATATATTTACACACATAAATACGTACATATTTAATGTGCAGTCTAGTAAAATAATATATATATATATATATATATATATATATATATATATATATATATATATATATATATATTGGATTTACAATTTATATATATATATATATATATATATATATATATATATTGGATTTACAATTTATATATATATATATATATATATATATATATATATATATATATATATATATATATATATATATATATATATATATATATATATATATATATATATATATATATATATATATAATATATATATATATATATATATATATATATATATATATATGCGTATATATTTATATATATGTGTTTATGTGTTTGTGTGTGTGTGTGTGTCTACGTCAATGAACATGTTTATGCTTCTCTAAATCTCACACATTTATAGATATACAACTAATGATTATGAGAAATAGGTAAAAACAAAAAAAAAACATGAGTGCTTCAGAGTACAGAACTTAAAATCGAAAATTGATAATGTAGTTGAAATACAAATGTAGCAAATAAAAGTGTTTTACCAATCATAACACTAAAGAGAATAACATTGTATATGTATATGTAGATGTGTATATATATATAAATATTTGTGTGAGGGTGTGCTTGTTCATACAAATGCATCAGTACAAAAACGCGCATGTCGAATTACTGAAATGGTAAAAAATGTTCGAATCTAAAACATAATTTAATCACACTTTTAGTATTGCATATGAAGAGTTTTTGTTTAAATATTGGTCATATATGTTTACCAATATATACTTTTTCTGTACACCCATGTATGTACATATGTGTGAACGCTTATGTGAGTATGTTTATCGAAATGCCAATTATTAAGAAAAGCCCAAGAAATATGGTGACAGAGAGTATTAAATCTATATTAATTTTATACGTATTTTAGTAAAATATTTTAAATATATCAAATATCCTAGTGATTCTATAAAGTAGTAACTTAAAAATGAGACTAAAGATGAAAAATGTAAAATATTGCAAAAGAAAATAATCCTTTAAAATTCTATTTCGTTGAATCAATATTGCTAATGTGTTTATCTTTAAAACATACTATAAAGTGCAAACATTAAAAAAAGGCAGGAGACAGCATAGCAAATATAAACTTATTAATATAGAAATCACTCAAGGCCATATACATAGACTTAATATATTTTAAAACTCTTCAATACATATGTGATTGCTTAATATCTGATAATAATACAAAATAGATAATAAAATATATAAATAATTAAATTGGAAAATGGTAAAAATTAACAAAATAAAACACCCATCACTCGAAATAACAAATGTACATACGTTATATACTATGGCGTAAGCCTAGGAGAGAGGTAAAGCAGAAATATAATGATCTATTCATGCTGTGCAAACAAGAGTAGCTAAAGATGTGCGTCTTTATTGGCTCATGCCGCCGGCTGAAAAAATAAATTCATTATAGCTGTGTGGTTAAGATGTTCGTCCTGAAATCCCGTGCGTTCGGGATGAGTGTCACTGCGTTACACCTCGGGTAAATGTTTTCTGCTACACCTCCGATGCTTTCTGAGAAAATTTGTTTGATGTAAACGGTGGAAACCCGTTACATATTTAAAATGCATTTACAAGATGAGTGGTGACAGGGACTTCCTAATTTGAGATCACTGGTACTGCTCTAGAACTGCTTGCCCCAGTAACATATCCTGAATTCAATGTTCACTGTAAAATTTCTCTACACTCCTTGTACATTACCAAATGACAATTTGCTGCATCTGCATATTTTTTGCATTTCATCTTCCAATATTCACGATTACTTATAACTCTATGTGGAGGCGCGTGGCTTAGTGGTTAGAGTGTAAGCATCATGATCGTAAGATTGTGGTTTCGATTCCTGAACCGGGCGACGCGTTGTGTTCTTGAGCAAAACACTTCATTTCACGTTGCTCCAGTCCACTCAGCTGATAAAAAATGAGTTACGCTGCGATGGACTAGGGTCCCGTCCAGCTGTGGAACACACACGCCATTGAAACCGGGAAACCGGGCCCATGAGCCTGGCTAGGCTTTAAAAGGGGGCATTTATCTATTTATTTATAACCCTATACTTTCTCAAGTAACTTCATTGTTTGCTGATTTGGAGCTTCAGTTCGATGCCTCTTCATCCCTTTGAAGATACCTCTTTTCTTGAGTTAAATTTTCAGCGAATATTCCATCACAATCACGTTTACCTCTTATCTCAATGTTCTTTATCTCCCACTACACATTTGGGTGATCAGCAGCTCAAGCCTGCTGTGCCCGATACCTTCACTGTTGATACTTCTAGCCCGTTCAATCAGGTTTTATGACTACTTGATTTGGAAATATAAATACGTTTCTAGCCTGCGTTTATAACGCTGTGCACTGACCAGTATTGACCACTATTCATATCGTTACACCATTACAAGGTAGGTTACCAGCGGAAGATCATAGAATCGAAACGATCAACCGCATCCGCAATGTTAGATGGGCATAAATAATTAGGATTTCCTCCGCCGTTTGACTGGTATTGTTTTCTTCATTCAGAGTGAGCAAGCATCATCCTCCCCACCACATAAACTTAATGGAAGTGTCGGCTTAATCGCTCACAATTTGTGCATTATTATTATTAGTATTATTAATATTTTTCTTCTTCTTTTAATGTTTTTTTCTATTTCTTGCCGAGTGTCGTCTAGACACCTAGATCAAAGGAAGTCACTGCATATATTGGTAAGCCAATAAAATAAAAACACCCGATTTTTCATTTACAAAGCCAAGTTATGTGATAGAAGAAATGGAAACATAAGGAAAAAGGGAAAAGGAAAACTAAACAAATAAAATATAAAAAAATGAAAAATTGAAATAAAGGATGTAGAAAAAGGAAGAAAAAGGACAGAGGTTTGCGGAACGAGGAGAACTACGACCTGGCATATTATTATTATTATTATTATTATTAGTATTATTATTATTATTATTATTATTATTATTAGTGAACTAAGGTAACACCCCTTATTTTTGGAGCACCATGCACAGTATTCGAGCGGCTCCACGTAGTCCCTATTTGTTCCATGTAACTCTCAAGATTTACTCACTGTTCCTAGGCATCGGGCAGTTATTGGTATTTCTACCACCTTTAGCGGCAACAACTGCTTAACTTCCCAAGCAAACCGGTCATATCTCTAGACTTTTTGTTTTTCCTTATCGCATAACTTGTTGTCAGCTAGGCATGGTATATCTATGATCAAGCATCGTTTGCTTTCTTTCTCAATTAACACTATGTCTGCTTTCCTATTCTCAATCTCATGGTCGCACAGAATCATAATATCCCATATTGCATTATCATTTTCGATGATGCCTTCGGGTTTATGTTGGTACTACCATTTTGCTCTTTCAAGTCGATACTTGTTCCAAAGTGTCCAATAGACAATCCTCGGTATATTGTCATGACGTTTCTTATATTATTTCTGGGCTACTAGCGTACATTGACTGGTTATATGCCATACGGTTTCACCATTTTCACCACAAATTCTGTATTTATCACTTTCTGGTGTGATGTCTATTCTGTATTTGAAGTAATTGTTCTTAATACTTATGCAGCATAAATTATAGCCTCCTTTTCCGGTTTTAAATCACATTAATCATCCATAATCATCTGTTTTGTCTGTCTGCTTTATCTTGAACATCCATATGGGATTGACCATGCATTATTTTCTTTATCCACCTATTTTCAGTTTTATTAATTCTCAAGTACTTGCATTTTGCTCTATCTTTGCAATCTCCCACCCTACACATACCTCACCGTCTTACTCCAAACATAGTGGTTCTCTGGCATTTTTTTACATAACATGCTATGTACTACGATTTGCACGATTACTTTATTTGCTGTGACCAAATGCTCGTGTGCGCTCCCTCCATGAAATCAACGTGTACTGAATAGGAGTACAGTGTATCACGCGTCTGGTGTCGAAGTGATCGCCGAGCAACGGGAGATGAAGGATCTTGCTCAAGAACACAACCCACCACCCGGTCAAGGATTGAAATCACGTTGTCGTGATAGTGAATACAACACACTAACAAACTAGGACTTTCACTCTTACACGCACACAACACACACACACACACACACATACACGTACGCACGCATATATACGGATGCAAATACACGCACGCGTATAGACGCGAAAACGTGTGCACGAGCATATGTATTTACGTATGCATTTGCGTGCACGTATAGACATACAAACTCGTATATACATACACATACAACTACACAAACACTCATATATTCATATACATATAACGACATAACAACTCGTCCATGCTTACAGCAATGGCACATGCCTACATATATGCACACATACGACACATACATTCATTCACTAAGAAGTTTTACATCCGTTGTCATTTAAACCTTTCAAGAGCAGATGGATTTCTGGAGTGGCGAACTCATAACGCAATTGTTTACAATCAACATTTTAAGTATCGCAATTAAATCCACGCATCATCTGCTATTACCTATGGATATGTTGTACAAATGAGATATATGTACTATGTGTTATAAATTCATATAGCTTATAGCTAAGTATGAAGTATACCCAATCATATATATATATATATATATATGTATATATATATGTATATATATATATATATATATATATATATATATATATATATATATATATATATATATATATATATATATATATATATATATATATATATATATATATATATATATATATATATATATATATATATATATATATATATATATATATGTATATATGTATAGAAGTATAGAAGTATATATATATGCATATATATATATATATATATATATATGTATGTATAGAAGTATATATATATGCATATATATATATATATATATATATATATATATATATATATATATATATATATATATATATATATATATACATATATGTATATGTGTATATATATATATATATATATATATATATATATATATATATATATATATATATATATATATATATATATATATATATATATAAACAAATAGTAAACGAGTATATGCATATATACGTACAGGTATGTGCATACCGACATCCATCTGTATGTATAGGTGCATATCTGGGTACAGGACATTGCAAACAAAACGTAGACGAGAAAACACACAAGCCACATAGAGTACATTCTACTTCATCGGCTACCCCCGTTTTAACACCGGCGTTTCGATATATATAGCCAGCTGCAAACACTATCCTCACGGAATCACCATCTGACCAAATTCTACTCAACTTTACTGGGGCAAGCCAGGACTCACTGCCGCTTCAACAACAACAAAATAAGATGCAACAACAACAATAATCTGTCGTTGCTACAGCTACTACGATAGAACCACTGACAAATGTGTCCGCCACTATAGAAAAACCACTACTATGCCCATGTCAAATATCCTGTCAGTACCATTCCCAATGTAACTGTAGGTTTCACCCCAGTGGTACCACCAACAAGGGACGCTGCCCTTTTTTCCATCGTATTTGTTATCGTAGACTTGTTAAGGGCACCTGGCCTTATTGCATAAGGGGAAAAAAACAGCTCTCAGCTTCACCTCAAATACTGACATAATTAGAAAGTTCATGGCCCTGATCCTAAATATGGATGCACAAAAGACAACGGATGCTCCTTCTTCTATCTTAACCTGTGCGAAACTTCTGTGTCACTAAGGATGTTCCTCAACCGACAATGCATCTACTACCATTTGGAGGGTACAAAACGAAAGAAAAATAAAAATAATAAACAGCAGCAGAGGAGTGCTACAACAACAACAAGTACAAGCTACAATCACATTTCACCTCCTAAAAGCAAACAACGAAGACAGAACTATGGGAAAACCACAACACCAAATAACATAAACATGGACAATGTACCGTCTGACCAAGTGACAAACGAAAGATGCAACTATTTTTTACTAACTCATCTAGAAAATATGAAGGCCGACCTAAGCCATAAAAACCAACGAGCTATCAGTAGCTGTACATGCAAGACACAAGGAACAAACATCCAACAAGAACTAGAACATGACACACACACACATACAACACACACATACACACACACACAGACACATACACACACACACACACACACACACACGCACACACGCATATATATATATATATATATATATATATATATATATATATATATTTATATATATATATATATATATATATATATATATATATATATTGCACAGTTCATAAATCATATTGTTTGTTGTTGGACAGTAGATAAATCATGCTCATTTTCCTGTAACTGTGGCACTCTACTTTTGGATAAATACAAATACCTTGAAAGATTTCATGTGTTACGTTTTAAATGCAGTCATTATTTTCCTGTCTTCCAGTCTAGTCTGTCTACTGGCACCCCGTTGAGAGTATTATATTCATGTACTGTCAGTAATGTATGTAAACAATTCACTATCCGTTTGTACTTACCGCATACTTAAGCAATAATGCACAAAGAGTTCAAATCCATTCTTAATTTTTCCCCCTAATTTTTGTACGTTGGACATTCGTCTTTATTTATTCTTAACTTACTCTGTATCTGTTGTGTCTACATCTGTTACTTTCATACAGATTATTTAAATCACAAATTGGGTAAATTGGCTTTTTCTGTATAGTTAATCATTGTTCATATAATTATGTATCAAGTTTTCTTGCCAGTTCCGAAATAGGTAACGTCTTTAGAATTCACACATATGGAATACAAATGTAACCCTTCAAATTATTTTAGCGGTTAAACCACGTGAAAATGTGTATCGAGGCAGCAAAGCCACCATTGGTTTCTTCATAAACTGATAGGCCTGCGCAGTACACTTTCAGACAGATGTTTGCTAATTTCTGGTTACAATGTCGTTTAATATCCTTTATATAATTTCTCATACAATATATGACTAGATAAATTTGAAATACTACATAAATATTTTATCATTTACAGAGAGGTAATGGATTCCTTTAATAAATTACGCTACTTGTTGCATTTCTCTGCAGGTGAAAGTGCACTATTCGTTTGGATAACATTTTTATGTACGTTATAATATATGAACAATATGATATGGCAAATTGTAACATCTTGTTGGAAATGTTAATTACATTGTAAATGATGCTATCATACACATTTGCAAACAGATTTGTCCACACATATAATATATGAGGATGCGCAATAGAAAATGAATATCTTATATTGTTCGCATCTTAGTATATTCTGCTTTCTATAATAACAAATAGATGTCAGCCTATGATGAGTTTGGTTCTGTTGTCAGAAACATTTAGTGTCTTTTGATGAGAAAGAAAGCAATGCAATTTTAATGACAATAAAGGAATACCATCCAACGTACCAAAGGCACTCATATGTAACCATGACTCAGAAACGAAAGCCTACATTAAATATGGCTTCTTAATAACAATGTTTTCTATTGTAGGCACGCAGTTATCTGAAGTTATATGCAGGAGTTATCGTACTTCCATGTTATTTTATGCTATCCGTCTTCAAATGCTCAAAGGCAATTTTAATCATGATGCAATATGCACAAGGAAAAATAAACCCCCAAAAGAAAAGTTTTTTCAAAAATGTCGAACGCTCTCAGATTTCTGCTTATACTCTACTAGTGTTCTGGTTATATGTTATATTTTGTAATGATTTCTTAATAATGTTCGTTTTTTTTCATGCCTTTTTATATTTCATTTTGTTACACGCTGGGCTTTGTTTTTTCAACATTTTTTGCATTACAGTATTCAGTAACACATGCGCACGTTTGGTAGCGATTTTTTCATATTTAGAAATATAGTGTGTAAATAAAATGTTTAAGTTATATAAAACAGACTATTTGATGAACCTCCATTATTGAAGGCAGTCTGTTAGGTAATTATATTTCTTTCTTACGATATTAAAATTAAAACAAATTTCACATCGGCTTCAGGGATTTTATCATATAAAATTGAGGTTTAATTTTACCGTCAAGTAAAATAGACTAAAATTAACTTAAGACGGTGCCAGACATGTCAATATCGAATTTCCGAATTGCGATCGTTTATGGCTCGAGGATGGACTGCATGCCTATAGTCAATATAAACTTTGTTTCGATTCAGAAAATTTTGTGCAAGATTTTGTGATATGGAAATGGGTAGTGAATAATAAATGAGAATTTACCGGAAAATCTTGCAATATTTAAATTATTAATAATAAAAATAGGAAAGGGGTTATATAACAGGAAAAATCATCGAATCTTCAGTGTAAGCTTCCCAAAGAAAGGCTCATGTTGAAAATGCCAAAAAAAATGAATAAATAAATATATAAATAAACAACAAATCGTATCTTCTCCAAGAAAATTAAATAATGGTGTAGGAAAAAATATCACGAACATGTCACCGTCTTGGAGATTACTCTAAATATAAATAACGCATTTCATTTTGATTTTACTCTCTTTTTGTTGATCTTTAATAAGCAAATTAGTGAATAAGAATGAAGAATTTGCTGTTATTTACTATAAAAGCAAGGTTTTCTCATAATTTTCTGCTTAAGTTAATAGGATGCAAATCTCACCATCTTAAAGTTTTTCTATATTGCAATACAATTGGCCATTTAGCTGTCTTTGAGACTCGAACTGTACTTACGATTTACAGTGATGAATTTGGTTGTGATGTCAGAAACATTTAGTGTTCCCTGAATGGGAAACGCAAAATGAGCTGAAATGTTCTCTGCTGGATAGAGATTAATGGAAATGAAACTGCATCTATGTAAACCTTGGCTAAGAAAAAATATATAAACACGGAAAAGTAAAAGAATTTCCAATTAAACAACACATAAAACTAAAAAAACGATTAAAATGTGTTCTATATGTCATTTGTACTACCATTCATCGTAAGTGGTTTTATAGTAATAAGTTAATATATCATAGAGCAAAGCAGACACTATGAACGTTTCTAGAGTGAAAGAGTAGAGACACTGCACATAAAAATATGGTTTTATAGTTCACGATGAAAATGTGGCATAGTGCTTCTGGATGGTATGTAGGTAGTTTGTTATTGTCTATATGTTTCTCCTGCGATGAAGCAAACTAATCTCAAATATATGTTCCAGTTTATATCATCCTATTTATTATTAATTGATTAAGGATGCTACGTGTTTACAAGATAAATGTTTAATTGTTGGAATTGTCAGAGGACATAAAAATTAGTTTTGTATATGTTATAGGCAATTTATGTATAGTGATTGAGTGCGTTTGTATTTATGGTGTGTAAATGCCTGCTGTTTGATCAGATATGTTTATTTAATGAAAACTCTAAGAAGATATTAGTCTAGCGCTGAATATCCTATTTTTTATTCAGCTATACTCATATTGCTTGTAAGATTAAGTATAAATTATGTTACTACACCTAAGATAAATGTAGTCCTACATTCTTTGTTTCAAGATGACCCGATACTACTTAAGAGAGCACTGGCTGCAATTCAGCAGGTAGTTGATACATTCAATCGTTCTTGAATCTAGTAGTGATAAGAACACAAACAGCATGAACCTCGTAAAATCCACTTGCATTTTTACATATTTATATTTAAGCAACATTTTAAGATATATTCCTAATCTGCCGCCATATTGATAATTGCAAGTAAATGGTGCCAACTCAATTATAATCAACAAAATTATCACTACATTAAATTCCACGAAATAAAAGGTAGAAAAGTCTTTCCTTTACGTATTTGTGCTTATTAAAAAGAAAACATAATAAAAACCCCTGCACATATCGACGTATGCAGTCGATCAATAAAGTTGTTAATTTGAAACAAAATGTGCGATCGATACGCAATAATAGAAATGAATTACATGTTTGAAACCTGGTGTTGAAAATGAATGCATTTATAACCAACGTATTTGTCACAAAAATTAATGTTAGTATTTACCTGTTAATTACATTGTAGGTGCTAGTGATTTGAATCAAAAATTAATTGTGCATATAAAAATATTAAATATGTAAATAATATACATAAATCGTTACATACTAACATGAAAGAATTATATTCGCTTGTACAAACTTGTACATACAAACCATCATCTTTTCAAAAGATGGGTACAATTAAGGATGTCGCATATGTACACACAAATACATGCACATTCATGCTCACATGCTAAGGGTTTACGTAGTGATTCATGACACATTTTACAATATATATACATGTAAATATGTATGTATATATATATATATATATATATATATATATATATATATATATATATATATATATATATATATATATATATATATATATATATATATATACATATGAGTGTGCGTGAGTCTGTGTTTGTATCAATGTATATATATATGTATATATATATATATATATATATATAAATGCAGTTACTCATTCATGCCCACCATTCCGTACTGTGTTTCTGTAGGTGCATTTCATAATGTTCCCTGAGTAGTAAATGAACGGAAGCATGTCCCATAAAATAACTTGGCAGCAAAAAGCTTTTATCGAAAGCAATTTAGCAGTTTATGGAAAACTTCAAACCGTTAAATTAATCAGCGAGAACAACCTACACTATTGTAACATTGCTTTATGTTGTGAC
>NC_142933.1:101845957-101866941 GCF_046866305.1 Octopus bimaculoides
TAAAGGAACACATGGTAATAAAGGAATGTAAACCACTATCTACCAAATGTAACCCTTAATTATAGAAAAAAAAATATTGACCCGAATATTTCCAAATAAAGAAAACTTAAATATCATAAAACTAAAATACCCTCATCGTAACGAAAATATTCACTAAAATTCTTCAGAAGTGAAAACATAATCAAAGCGAAATAGATGCAAGCCAAAGGAGTAACATATAAGGTTAATAATTTGGACCTATATAAAATAGTAAGTTTAATTATAGAAAATATGTTTAACCTAATATTTTGAGTAAAACATATTTACGCTAAAGTTTGACTACAGCAATCAAAACGTGACAGAATACCCCTTATATAAAAATGCAGTGTGTTGTGCAGAAAATAATAAAAGCAAATACTTTTTCATTAATTGCTGTTCAGCGCCCAAAGGCAGTTTGTAGTCCATAAGTAGAGGACCAAAATTATGTTTTGAAACGGATGTTATACGTAATAATATTTATATATGACATCGTAAACTGAATCTGCAAAAGAAAATGTATCATTATATTGAATCCTAACTAAAACTAATAGTAATGTTGGTTAATAATAAGTTAAAAAGAATAAGTTATAAAGAATCTTCTCAAAATTACACAATGTATATATAAGCAACAGTCAAAAGAATCAACTACAGTTTTCTAAACTAACCTCATTTTTCCTTAACCTAAGAATTCTTTCCAAAATACACCGACTTCGTTTATGAGGCTACTGTAATGTAATAAGTTGACAGTAAAACAATTTATGCCATAATCCTATCCATCCATATGTGTATATCTACATCTCTCTCTCTCTCTCTCTCTCTCTCTCTCTCTCTCTCTCTCTCTATCTATCTATCTATCTGTCTGTCTGTCTGTCATTCTATCTATCTAATGCGTAAATGCATTTTGAATCTCAGATGTAATGCACCATGACCCAAAAAGGTTTCTTCTCCAGTTAAAATTTACAGCAAAATCTCTGAATTTTTTTGTCACAGACTTCATTAATATTAGGATATAAACAACTCTACAGGCTTCTCGAATAAACAACTGCAAACCTGCAAGACGCAAAGAATGCAAGAATGCAAGGCACGAACTTAGAAAATGCACACATGCTTTACAATCTGATGAAGGTGTATCTTTTGCAAATTTGGTAAAAAAACACAGATGCCTTACAAATACCTAACTCGCATGTCTTCCATATAAAGCTGTATGACTGTGCTGTCTTGTAGTCACAGAGAAATGTGAGATAATATGGGAATGGAATAGGATGTACTTATACTGTTTGAGTAGGGGCAAATGATACGTATTACAATTCTATAACCAAGGGATGCATAACACACGTAATATATTCCCACCCCAGTGCACATTCCTTCTATAAAGATTTACTAAGAAAGCTCCATTCCCTATCGTACTCAGTGTTTAAATTCTTTCATATTAACCATTGAATATCATACTAATTATATATGCGAATGAGGTGTTGTAATGTCGGAAAAAGTATCCTTCAAATTAATTATATTACCAACACAGTATTCAAAAGCAATGTAGTTTTGGAGAAGGGACCAAGTCGACTAATTCGTCACCGGCACTGGTAATCATTTTATCCACCCCAGAAGAATGACAGGCAAAAGCGATATCGGCGTTATTTGAACTCAGAACGTAAAGAGAAATGCTAAGCTCTTTACCCACTGTCCGAACATTTGTACCAGCTGCTGCCTTCAATATTGCATTATTTTCACTCTGTATCATTTTCACCATTTACACACACGTAACATTACATCAGTAATTTTCCAGTTAATATTAGATTCTACACATGTATTGAGTTCTTTCTCCGTTCAAAGCCCCTCATTTTTATATATTTCAAATCCAAGTCTTTTCGGGTAATTTAATTACATTTTGATATTTATTTTAGCCTGTGTAGCATCAAGATTCTTTTCTCACTTTGCACAGTAGAGATACTGCGAAGTATTGATCGGCCTCTTAGACACATATAACGAGTGATAGCCTTGCACACTACATTCTTTATATAATATATACGGTATAATTGACATCTCGAAAGAGATATGGTCGGACATATTATTTCTTTAACTTTTCTTTTTTTTAGTTTTCTTAAAATTTAATGGAATGTACAGAGTTTTACTACATGTATTGATTGATGAAAAAGAAAATAAATACAGAAAACTCTTTACTTGAAACATAATAAATATTAATCAATTTTAGTAATAAAAGTAGAGTAATGCATTATACTGTAGCTTGTTATTAATTTACTAGATTAGTGACAACGGGGTGCATATATGTACGTATGTGTATGTGTTTGTGTGTGTGTGTGTGTGTGTGTGTGTGTGTGTGTGTGTGTGTATGTGTGTGTGTGTGTGTGTGTGTGTGTGTGTGTGTGTGTAATGTTGCAATGGCAGTATGTTTACTTCATGTTTGCAGGAATATTACCATAAATTTCCTAGATCATTCTTCAGTTCGTCATAGTTTCGATTCTGGCTTCTTTTTCCTGTTTTGAAACTTTTGGAAATAAATAAATATCATATATTATAGGCGAAACTCTTGATGCGTGTTAATTATTTAATGATTGTGCATTCAGAGAGGCAAGTGAAACAATAACTGAGCTTTCGCAAAAACTCTTTTATGGTTGGTCATATTGCATTCACGTTGGCGTACTAGAAGGTGGTACTCTAGTTTTCTAATCTACATCTGACTTTCATTGCCACAGGTTTCTTTCGTATGTTGGAAGGTAAACGTGGTCACTCCACTGGATGTGTGCACCAAGAAAGAAAAGACGTCATTGATGAAATTTTTCAGGGCTGAAGATGTGCCAGTTGTAATGTAATACACCATTGCCAGTTGCAGACCACCAGACGGTCACCAAAATCTTATGATGATGCAACTTTGTGTTTGGGAAATGTTTGGGTGACTCACCACGATCAAGCCAATGACATGATCGTTTACGGTTTTCATAAAAGACCCACTTTTCCTTGAGCTCATCTGCAGATTGCGCGAGACCGTTGCAATACCGACACCAAGTGCCTGAGACATGTCTCTAAATATTTTACGTGAGTATTGTTCAACAATTGCTTTTAATTGTTAATTGTCAAGACTGCATGACCGTCCTCTACTTTCTTCATCTTCAAGGTTCTCATCACCACTATGGAATTTCTGAAACCACCTTCGTTCTCTGCAATCACTAGTGGACCTCTCTCTCCATGCTCTGCTGATATGGATAGCAGTTTGGGAGGCATTGTGCCCAAGCTGGAACTCATGCAAGAAAACTAAGCGAAGGGCCTTTTTTGTCATATTCATAATTAAGGGCGCATATGCTTCAATAATGTTTTCTATTTGAAATAAGTAGAAAATTATTAAAGAGCATAGATCAATTATGTATGTCGAAATTCACCTAAAATATAATGAAAAAACTACGATAAATTTGCGTTTCAAAACACAAAACTTAGAACGGCCATTATTTTGGAAACAAACTAACATTAATGGATATGTCTTATTTCAACCTGCATTTCGGGTGCTTTAGAAGTTGTTGCTAGAATTTCGGAAAATGCCAATTACGCTTTAGAAATATTTGCATTCTCCTTAACCGTCGATAAATAATTAGATCATATTTTTCTTTTATCAGATTTAGAATTGTACGAATGGTAAAAGGTCTCCCAATGAAACATTGAGGTTCCCAGTTGAAAACCTATGCGATTAATATTGGGCAAATCTTGTTGCTGAAGATCGCATTGATTCTAACCGTTTGAATGGAATTAGATGGACAGAGCCTATATGAATGTTCATGGAATTTACCGTTTGTCTGCCTGGTATTTATTAGAATTTAGACGTGCCTCATATGTATTGGGCTAGTTACATGTTAATTCTAAATGGTTCAAATGAACCAGTAATTCGTCTGTCTTTATGTACTGAGTTCAAATTTCTCCGAGGTCAAATTTGCTTTTTATCCTTTCGGGGTCGATAAATTAAGTACCAGTTGCATGCTGGATTCGATCTAATCCACTGGCCGACTCACCAAACGTTTCGGGCCTTGTACCTAGAGTAGAACATTATATTACTTATTTTTAATTTCGTAGTTATTGCTTCGATTTCATATGTATTCGATATTCAATACAATATTTTGATACATTCAATAAAAATTAATTGTTATATTTTGTCGCAAAGTCAGCGTTTGAGCGGGTTAATCGATCACATCGTCCCCCGGTACTTGATTAGTACTTTATTCTGACTGGCACAGATCAAAGGCAGAGTTGATAACCGTGTGTTTTGAGTGCAGCACGTAGCTCAATGAGGTAGAAGAAATACCGCGAAACATTTTTTCGACGTGCTACCGTATTTGTCAGTTCACGAACTTCCTCTTCAATAAAAATAAGATATATTAAATCAATAAACTGAAATCATAAATAACTTTTTCTTTCTATGATTTCTTTGAACATAACGGAAATCGTCTCAAAAATGGCTTGTTATATTAAGATAATTTAAAACTATCTGTTAATGCTTTCTACATCAATGCTGAATTATCATATATTTGCCATTGATCTTTGTTATTACTATTTGAATATTCTTGCATCACGTGGTCTTACTAAACGTACACGTGATTCTACCGCCATGTATGCACAGAAATTTTTATTGATTGCAATTTGTTATTGTGTTAAAAACTGGAAGACATGTCATCAGTGCTCAAATATATTATCAAAAATGCCTTGAAGTGAATTTGACATCACTTTCAAGTATCCCCTGTCTTAACACATATATATATATATATATAACTATAGTAAGTTTCACTGTCGTTTCTGCAATTTAGTTATGTTCAGTTCCACGCGTATTCTTTTCTACTCTAGGCACAAGGCCCAAAATTTTCGGGGAGGTGGAGGTCCAATCGATTGGATCGACCCCAGTACGAAATTGGTACTTAATGTATCGACTCCGAAAGGATGAAAGGCAAGTGGACCTCGGCGGAAATTGAATTCAGAATGTAACGACAGACAAAATACCGCTAAGCATTTCGCCCGGCCTGCTAACCTTTCTTTTCTACTCTAGGCACAAGCCCGAAATTTTAGGGGAGGGGACCAGTCGATTACGTCGACTCCAGTACGCAACTGGTGCTTAATTTATCGACCCCGTAAAGGATGTAACGTAACGTCGACCTCCGCGGAAATTGAAATCAGAATGTAACGACAGACGAAATACCACTATGTATTTCTCCAGGCCTGCTAAAGTTTCTTATTTCTTTGTTGCCCCAAGGGGCTAAATATAGAGGGGACAAACCAGGACAGACAAAGGGATTAAGTCGATTACATTGACCCCAGTGAGTAACTAGTACTTAATTTATCGAACCCGAAAGGATGAAAGTCAAAGTCGACTTCGGCAGAATTTGAACTCAGAACGTAACGGCAGACGAAATACCACAATACATTTCGCCCGGCGTGTTAATGTTTCCGCCAGCTCGCTGCTTTCAATTCTACATGTATTTTACAAACAATTAATAATCACATAGATTTCATTGTGTGCATCCCGTTTATGTAGGGATGGTGCGGGACTTTACATATAATAATGTTTTGAATTGAATGAGCTTTGCATATTTGTTGCAGTAATGACGATAACCTTGAAACCTTTCTGTTGGAACACATATTTGCATAAATAAACTTATATGCTTAAAGTAAGTTTATTTGACTTTTTGTTGCCCACTGGAATCTCGCATCAGAAAATTGATAGAAAATAATTTATTACGTTTGGCATAAGAAACTGAGAATCACTTAAATATACTCTATGAGAGTTTTTCTTGAAATTTAAAACCTCATGATAATTAACTGAAATGATAATTGAAAATACGATAAATTTCTTAAATGTGGTTGGACGATCAATATGAATGGACATATGATACATTCTTGTTTAAAGTAATTTAACGAAATAAGAAAACTTCTACGTCTACTTTCAATGAGAGGTCAAGACTGCCTTGTGTTGGCTGATTCTACCATGACATATAGACCGAGGACATTTGCTAAAAGATACGTATCGTAAATATTTCTACACCGTTGATCTCTTAAATATATATAGAGCAAAAATGTTGTGCTAGTGAGAACTCTAATCATTAATCCTTTGCCATGTACATTTGTGACTATTTGTGAATGATATTTGTCATTGACAACTCTCAGCTAAAAGAGCCTGGCATTAAAAGTGTCACCATTTCCTAATATATTCTCTGTCAAACGAAGAATTTTATTCAGTAGATGACAATTTAACTCAGAAAGAAATGTGGAAAAGAATAGCGAAATATTTCCTAAACTCTAGTTTTACAACTGATAATTTCATTATGCTCATTTACTGATCGACAGAGTCACTACTTAGTAATGTTTAATCATGGGAATTACATATACGCATTTTTTCCTCTAACACAACAGTAGGATTTAATAGGAATCCATTTTAAGCAAAAAAAGACAAATTAATTACTAAACAGAAGTACGAATTTTTGTATATGGTCTTTTAACGTTACAAAATATAGCGTATCCATCATTTAATTGTTTTCTCCTCATTGTGAAGAAAAATATTCCTATTTTGTAGCTTTATGTGTGTTTGGTGGCGACGTCGTTTGTTTGTAATAATTTTCTACTTCTAAATGTTCACAACAATTTTCTAGTTCTTAGTCATTTAAATTCAATAAAATTCTCAACACACAAAACTCAGTTTGTCAAAGATGAAAACAATGTCTCGGCAAAGAATTACATTGATATTATTTTCAAGAATGCGAGTATGTGTATCATTGTGAAAGCAAATTGTGACCTAAACTCGAATAAGTATCCAACAAAATAAAATGCTGTGGATTTCGTATTATAAGTGCAGAGCGCGATTTCATGATATGCTTCTTTGGAGATTGTATTGTTTAGCAATAATATATTACATAGAAAAATGCGAGCAAGAGAAATAATGTTCTTCAGATTATAAACCTGGAAACGTACAGCAGTTATTACACGTGGAAAAGTTTGGGACAAGTTATTACATCTGGTAAAGCGCAGAACAAGAACATTTTTACTTAAAATATTGCAGCTAACGATAAAATTTCAAATAAATTATTTAGATTTAGAGCACATTAGCTTTTATCAAAACAAAAAAAAAATTGTCATTACAAGTTATTACTTCCATTTTTTTATTACTTGTTACTCCTATTAGAAATCAAAATAACTCAATTACAATATAAACTTGATTTTGTTTTAGTTATTAATTAATAAATAGAAATTTGTAAATAAGGTATAAAAAGAAATAGTAGTACATAATTAATTAGTACAATAAATAGAATATACAAGAATTAGTTATATATTAGAGTAAAATCTAACTAGAACAACCAATTCACAGTAAAATTTCCTTGAGTTATTGCCTAAGTAATTGCCAGTTCTTCACTGTTTTAGCCTTGATCCAATGCCAAATGTTTTTACGTAATGAATTTACCTACCATATAGGTTATTCTACATTACATAAAACTTTAGCTATATTAATATTTCTAGTCTCATTTTTTAAGTAATCAATTGAGTTAATATTTTAACGAAACGATAGTACATTTTAAAATTATAATGTTATTTTGTAAATCAAAATCAAATTAATTTTAAAATTCAAATTTTATCCTTAGCTGCAATATTTCAAGTAAAAAAATTCTGAATCTGTATTTTACCACATGTAATAACTTGTCCTCAGCTTTTCCAAGTGTAATAGCTTGTCGTGTACTTTTCCAGGTTTATAATCTTACGAATATTATTTCACTTGCTCGCATTTTTCCTTGTAATGCATGTTTGTTCAGGCTGTGCTATTATACTAATTAATAATGTGCCAGTAAATAATTAAAGATTTTACCTCATTGAAAATTGAATAATATTTTAATAAATTCCCTATATTTTCTTTTCATTTTTATGATACAATTGCAATAATTAATACAGATGACGTAATTAAAGTAATTGCAACTTAGCGTTGTTGTTGATAATTATTTGTTTTTCTCAATGATGCCGATGATATATTTTGAAAGTCCCCTTATAGAATAATAGTCATTAAAAGTATACAACTATATTATCACCCTCAAATTTGAGAAACAAACGCCCTTAACTTTTTTTTTTAAACTTCATTACGTGAGATTTATACGATGAAATACTCCGAATTGAGCTCTATCTTTTAAGCTCAATTAAAATATAATTTGTTTTTAAAATAAAGAACATTATTATACTTGAATCCAATTTGTTGTCTTACTTTTATATTTTTTCATGATTTGTAACCGTACACATTTTTGGATACACAATTTTGTTGGATGGGACCAAAACTATGACATTCCCCCTGCTTTCGTCTATAATTGAAGCTAAGATAAACATATTTTGAATTTAAAATAAAAAAAATTATTTAGATCTAAGCTTGATCGGTGGCGTTACTATTATTACGTTGCTACAAACTTTCATGTAAACTTTTTTTCTACAGGACCAAATCTCCATTTGTTATGCCAAACTGTAACCAAGGACCAGGCCTTTTCAAGCATATTAACAGTTTTCAATTCGGTTAAGAAATGAATTAGAGACAAAGACCTGAAGATGCTGCGTATGAGTAAATTGTGACATTAAGAATCATATTCAACTACTACTGTAGTTGAATGTTTCAGTGTTTGTGAGCAGATCTCTTAATATCAATGTTGAGCGTGATTTTATGATATTCTGCTTTGAAGATAGTGTTACATATCAATTCCTACATTCGGTGTTTGCGAACAGATACGCATCTAGAAAGCAGTAGCGATTTATGAATTGTGTGTAGACGATAACAAGATATTATTTAGCATTGTTTCTTGCTATTTCGTCTGTGAATAGAAAAAAAAATCTGTACTTCAATTAGAGAAAGCAATGAAAGGTACCATCACATCTCATGTGGAGAAAAATACGGGCAGACGTTGGAAACGTAAGAAATTAATTATATATAACATTTTCTTGTGAAAAATATCCAAGTCATTACAATTTTCGTCTTGTACCATTAGCGTGGCCTTGATGAGGATCGACACAAAAATAATAAGTTTATTTATGGGGTGATTGTTTCGTGATGGCCTATTGCTACCGGAGTAGCAAATGTTTCGCTATAGTTTCAAATAAGACAGACATAATGTCGGGAGTTGACCCATTTTTTTCAACGAAAATGAGTAACAAAAAGAGTTAGATGTTTGATGTTTCTATGGACCCAAAGCTTAAATGAAAATCCGACGTTCACCTTCCGATTGAGATCAACATTAAAACATGTAATTAACTGTTTTTGGAGAAATTGCCTAGGCATCTGTTATTAGATTATTGGCAGTATTTGATATTTGCATTTGACATTTGTATGGGTTTCTACCGTTTGATAAGGATGTGATTAAAGGAAAGTTTTTAGTATTATAGTCGTAGCAATCTCTAATATGTCTGAATGTTCAAGATGAGATGGCCTCGTAAGCAGGGCGAGTGCTTTTTTGTTTTTATATGACACAACATGTTCGAGGAGAAACTATACTAATGTAGTTTTTTCTGCGCGAACTCTGGACTTTTACAGGATAAATTGATGTCAATCACAAACTAATGTTACAAAATCGTACTTGGATTGCATTGTGGTGTTTCACCATTGAATCATTTGTACTAAGAAATTTTAAAGCTGAACCTTTGTAAATAAAATGTTTGCTCGTTTGATTTCAATCTCTCTCCCCCTTATCTCTTTGTATACATACATGTGAATGTTTGTATGTATATTCATAACTATGTGTATTTATTTATTATTTTTTTAAAATACATATTTTACCAGTGAATTTGCGTGAGTAAACTGGGAATGCATACAATGAGTTTCTCTGTCCTCGGTGTACAGGAAAACACTCGGCGAGAAATGGAAGAAAATTTGACGAAAGAAGAAAAATAAACAATATACTAATAACAACAACAACAACAACAATAATAATAATAATAATAATAATAATAATAATAATGATAATAATAATAATAATAATAACAATAATAACAACAACAAGAGCACTCAGAAAGTGCAAAGCATCAAGCCAACACCAACGTCCTGATTTCTTTTATTAGGAACAAGACCTTTTTATAAACAGGGGACAATACGTATTTATGCATGTGTCTGTCTTTGTCCCTTCAACAACGGTTGATAACCGATGGTCCTGTGTTTATGTCCCCGTAACATAGCGGTTGCTCAAAAGAAATCGATAGAATAATTAGTAGGCTTACAAAGAATAAGTCTGGTGGTGCATTTCTTCGACCAAAACTCTTTAAGGCAGCGCTGTAGTGTGGCCACAGTAAAATGACTGAAAAAAAGAAGTAAAAAGATAAATGAATATGTATGTGTATATATATATATATATATATATATATATATATATATATATATAGGAAAATATAGAGTAACGGAGGAGCATAATGATATAGAAAAATGAGCAAAGTATGGTAAGACAAATCCACAGGGAGCATCGCAAGTGTGATGGTGATATATATAATATTCGTTCATTTACATATAAAATGCACTCCATTCTGCGGTATCCTAAAGACTTTATACCAGAGTTGCAATATGACATTTATTATTCTGGCTAAAAAGGAATCAATCTTGGCGTAAGCAATTTTTAATATTTGCATTATGTTGATAGAAACCCTGAAGTATTATTATGTCTGGCATTTGAAAATGAAGAATAGGAGGAAAATTGCTACAGCGACAGATTCATAGACGTTGAAAATATTGAATTCCGAAGTGTTGATTTGAAATGAAAATGCAAAATATAAATTCTTGACAACGGTTCATGAATTATGCATTTTGTAATGAAATTTGCATTTTCATAACACATACTCCACAGTTAAATGTATTCCTTCCCAAATATGAGTGGTGCCAAATTTTACTACACCAGATTGTGAAATGTAGATACTCCACTTATCTCCAAAGTTGGACACTACGATTAGAGTGTTTATTCAGGAAAGTAATTCTTGACAAACCCATTTTTACTTTAGCGTTCCTTGCGCTACGTTAAATTTGAAGATGTGCTGAATAAAAGGAATTGAAGAACAAGAGCTAGTCCTGGTTAAATGAGTACTTCAAATATTCTATTAAGTCTATGAATAAAAATACTTACCAAAAACATTTCGCTTCATAAAGCGGAAGTTGTATAAGGTAGAACGAATATGACGCGTGATTGGGAGTTAAAAGTAGATAAATTGAACTAGTTAGAGAGATGCGAACACTCCTTCCCTTAGGGGGATAAGGCAAACCTCAGAAGAGTTATACTGTTCGCAGAAATATATTTATGCATGACTGGTCACAAACTTTGGTACGATGGTCAGTAATTTTGACGAGTGGGTGTCAGTCGATTACAATTGGTCATTCTTTTTAGCGAATCTGAAAGTATGATAGAGAAAGCTGGCCGTTGAATTTCAAATCATAGCGTAAAATGTTAGGAGAAAAGCCAGACAGCATTTTGTCCCTAAATTAAGGATCACCACTTTAATATTTATAAATGCCCCAAATGGAAAAGAACCAAATGCGCTCTACAGAAGAAATGGATACTAGTAAAAAGTATAAATTTACAAGGAAAATTTGCAAGAAATGCCATGTGAAGATAATAAAAAAATAAACTTTTCTTTTCTTTTCTAAATAAATGAGAATATATGATAAACGGAAATAAAGCAAATTTTATACTTTATATGCTTCATATTCATTCAGTGATTTCTCATCCTTCTCTCACTCTCTCTGCACATTTCTCTCTCTGTCTGTGTCTCTCTCTCCGTCTCTATTTCTCTCTCGCTCTCTCTCTCTCTATACACATTTACACGCAAACACATATATGTCTATATAACCTAAATTCTAGCAATATTTTTGTATTACTTAGTACCCTCTCTCACTTCAATGACATGTATCTATCTATCTATCTATCTATCTATCTATCTATCTATCTATCTATCTATATATCTATCTATCTATCTATCTATCTATTTTTATTTTCTCTCACTGTTTATTTCTGTGTTACTTTCTGATGAAGAGCGTAGGCTCGAAACGAAAAATACTTAATCACTTCCCAAGCGTTTAACTAATACATCTCTTTGTTGTTTACACGCCCGTCTTCGTCTTTTCTTTTGTTGGTTTGTTTTTGTAAATTCCAACTATATACATATACATATATATAGAGAAAGACCAAAGAATTTTCCCCCACTAATGTTTGAGAGCCTAGTCAACGTCACTGCACAAGCCGGACAAAGAACCAAAGGAATAAGATGGTAGTGCTACTCCATCTCCAACAGTGAGTACAACGTTATGGATACCCTTTATGTTGGATGTTTAAATTTACGCGGCCTGGAAAGAAGGTCGTTTCCTGAATGACCTCAGATCGCATAGGATGGATATAGTAGTTGTGAAAGAGTCCAAACTGAATATTCGAAGGGATTTTCCACCCTCATAAACGACTGCGAGAAAATTATTTCTCCATGTCTACCTGGTGAAAGGAGAGGCGTCACAAACCATAGTAATGTTAGGTAACTTTAACGTAATCTCCGATGCACGCGTGATCTGCAATGCTACTGATAGGAGAGGAAACCTGTCCTTCAATAATCTGCTCAGTCGATTTTAGCTGGAAGATAGGTACAGACTAGATGTCCCAGATGCTCCATTGTGGGCATAGAATAATAGCGATGGGTCAACTAGATTTTATTTAGTCAGGATTCTAATTAGGGAAATAGACAAATACCTAGTTAGTCGTCTACAATTTTTTTTTATGTCAGCTACAATGATCAGAAATTTGTGACTTGTAGGCTGGACTTAGATAACTTACTTACATAGGGATCTGGCTACTGGACACTCAACAAGTTACTTTTGGCTCATGAGGAGTACAGGAGTCGGATTAGGCAGTTAGTGATGAGGGCATTGAGTGGTGCCATTATTAACAACAAATGGGGGTATGCCCTTAAAAAAAACATAAAATGTGAGTCTGTTAGGTATAGTGAAGACTTAGTGGCTAAGAAAAATATGGTAGAAAGAGCTTGTTAGACCCCAGACGAAGAATTAGAATGGTAAAGAAACCCGAGGAGATGTGTTAGATCTTTCAGTAGCATTTCGCCCTGCTGTTCAGGAAAGGCGGGGGTCGGAATGTATGAGGAACCTCGAGGGCTCCTCGCGTGCGTGCCGCGTCTCTTGGGGTGAGAAGTGAGGTGCAGCTTATAAGACCTCTGTGCACAGTGCATAAAGTTTCCCAGACCGTCTGATATATAATTATGCGCAGCTGTTGCAGGAACTGCATGTGACACCTAATGATAAGTCAGTTCGCTTGAGAATTTAACTACTATGAGGAAAATGTATCCCTTGTATCGCAAGAGATTATTCGGACCTCTGAAACCATATTCTTCAAATAATATAGAGGCGAAGCTGGTTACTCGCGACGTGAATAGACTCTACACAAATATCCCCCATAGAAAAGGATAAGAAGCAATAGAACTCTAGCAGACAAATATCGGAGCAGAATTTGGCTAGTTTGCAGATTGAACACAGGTTATAAGATAATGGAACCAAAGCCGCAATGGCATTTATTTCGATGTTCTACCGGCTTTCTCAATCCACATAGACACACGCAATCAGAAGCAGATATTTTTTCCAGTTTTGTCTATATCCATATGATAGATTTAATACCTCATTTATGAAGATGCAAATCTTGGGTATAGGGTAGTAGGAGGTAAGCGTCTCAATGTCTAGAATTTAATGATGTAGTTAAGAAAATAGATTATATATAATAGAAGTAGGTGTTGTGATTTCGCAGGTGCAATTCTATATGAACTATCATTGTAATTGAAGTAAAGCTAAAACCAGCATCTCTCCTGAAAATATGACCATTACAGCATTCTCATGTTTATGGTTGCAATAAATGACATTGTTATAGAAATTAAGGTATAAGCTTTAGAATGTCAGGGAAAACTTTATAGATTGTCTTCCGGCGCTTAGTTAAAATACCAGCCCTTATTTCTTTGAAGTCGATTAAAGAAACTTCAAGTGAGGGGCGGAGTGTGATGGTATTGACTGAATCTTTTCATTGAAAAGGAAGACGTTGGTCTTATATATATATATCCTAGATATGATTACGTTAGATTGCATTATAAGACAGCAGGCACTGTTTTCTATTGAACAATTTCATTACATAATAAAATCATAATTGTTCGATTCTCGTTTGAATTTTAATGCTATTGTAACTGGGATTGCGTCGGTTACTACAAGTGTTCCAGTTAACCCTATCTGCAGAACAAGCACTGGAAAGTGCAAGTTGCTGAGCGCCCCACAGACAGGTGTACCTTAACGTAGGAATAAGGGAGGTTACAGAGTGTGACAAGGTATCCTTGAAATGCTATTAAATAATTGAAGGAAAAGGAATCCAGTGTGATACCTAACAATCTGTTTGAAATTGTCACTTCGGGCAACTGTTTATATATACAGGGTGTTCGAGCTAAGTTTCACAGTTTGCATAAACGGTAAAGAAAATATATGGCATCCAAAAATAAAAGTACTCAAAACAAGTTTAAACTATAAACTAAATTAAGGTGGGAAGATAACAACGTACTCCATGTAGCCTCCTTCAGCTTCCACCACGGATTCAAGACAGTTTTAGAACATGGCGCATGTATTTCTCAATGTGTCCTTCATAAGATCTAAGAATATCGCGTTGATTTTGTTATCCACCAGTTGAAACTTAGTGCTGCAGGTAGAGCAACACCGTCTCACTCAACTGCGGCCCAAGCGCAGTATTACTTGGAATTAAAATCAGGGATACTAAGAGATTAGATATTGGGTCTGGTGAAGTGAAGCAAATTATCCGACAACCATTCCTAACACTTCCCTGGAATATGGTAAGCAGCTAAATCCTGCTGCAACAAATATAGCCTTCAGCAACAACCGACGCCAGCCAGTATTTGACCACAGTCTCGAGCTGCTTTGCATAGCAATCTGAAATGCATCTAGGCCCTGTTAAAAAATGTGGGAGGCATGATATCAACCACACTGGAGAGGACACACATTAAGACAATCACAGTTTCGGAGAACTTGATTTTTAATGATGTCCTTGTCAGATCTAACAGCATTCACATGGTTAACGGAGCATTGAGTAGCAGCTATGATGCTGGCATTTTGATAACCGAAGAGAAACATCATTATACATTTACCACTTTTCCAACATTTAGATGGCTTCCAGTCCAACATGTCAGCTGATATTTTCTCGCCTACAACTTTAATCTTTAAGCTATACAACGCTGTTGGCTGCTTATCAATAAATCAAGCTTTACTTGAAAATACAAAGGAACCAGAGACAAAAAATCTTATATATTGCCTTAATATCCTGCAGTTCTCGGTCTGACAGAAAAAAAGATTTGAATACATGTTTTCAATTGCAATACAAAGTAAGCCTAGTATTATAGATGTGTTTCCCTTGCCCATACAGGTGACTAAACAACACACAGTTCATAGAATGGAGGGCAAATATATATAGATTTCGTTGTAAGCATATTACCTATTGCACTGTGAACGATAGTTTACTTGCTTTTCTGTGGGTAACAGATATATGGAGAGTAAAGCAGACATATTACAATATGTCCAGACATCAGTGCATATGTCGCAGTGTGTTTTCCTGAATTTTGTGACAGTTGGGACGGGGCTTTCTTTGTGCGTTTTTGCTCCGGTGAGAATGAGTCACAATGTTTTCAGTTGCCATCTGCTTTGATGAACTGTTGATTTTCTAAGATTTTTTCTAATTTTTTTCATATGCAAATAACATACACACCCATCAACACACTAGTCACATTCCAAACACTGAAAAGACATACAACTCAATGCATACACAGACACAAACAAACACAGACACACACACACACACACACCCACACACACACACACACACACACACACACACACACACACACACACGCACACACACACACACACAGAGGTGGTTATTGAACTCATTCAATAAATACATTTAAGCTCCTCTGGCAGTAAACCAGAGGGATTTTTAGACACTCAGCAACTGCGCTTCAATTCTTTCTTTCTAACACCTTGACCTATATACAAAAATTATTGATATTCTATTTTTTGTTATTAAAATTATTAAATAATTTCATTAAATTCTTTCTAATTTCATGGCTTGGATTTACTTCTGCGCTATCTCCACCGCCATCTATGATATATATATATATATATGTATATATATATGTATTATATATATATACAATACATATATATAAATATACGAATGCATATACACACATATATATGTATATATATATATATATATATATAAACGTTTGTGTGTGTGTATACATGTATGTATATATATATATATATATATACATACGTACATAAATGCCTTTATATATACATATGCTGGCTATATAATATCGTGCGCAAACGAACGCACACGCGCGTGCATACACACACATATATATGAATTGATTTTATTAAACATCTGTTTGGTATATGCCTTTTCTCTAATGCATCATGTACTCAAGTTGAATATGTCATAGTAAACACACTAAGTGCTTCTGTTTGCTGCAATCGGAAAGACATGACATGTGTCCTTGGAAGTATTTAGGCGCTCCTTGACATTGCCGCCATTGGATCTATATAGGTCTGTATCATATAAGTTATCAGAGAAAAGCTTAAATGTTTCCGGTTGAATCGGAAGAACTCTGTGAGCCAGAGATATTGCTTGCATGTCTAAATAAATAACCGTTGCTTACTTAAACATTGTTATGAACACGGAGACATACAAACACACGCATGCACACACGCACACACTTGAGTGCACGCACTCACATTTGTATATAATCATCTGCGCTCACATCGTTACATGAATATCTATATATCTATCTATCTATCTATCTATCTATCTATCTATCTATCTATCTATCTATCTATCTATCTATCTATCGATTTATCTATCTATCTATCTAGCTATCTATCTATCTATCTATTTATGTAGCTTTCATCATGTTCAATCATTAATCGCTACGCATCTTTTTCTCTTTTATTTTTGTTTTTCATTCTTTCTATTTTTTTTCCGCTCAACCCTTTCTGTTGAAAAGCGTAGTATCGAAATGTCAAAGACTTTTCCCTTCTTCCCGGGTGTCAAACTAATACACTTGCTTGTTGTTCTCTCACCTGTCTTTGTCGTTATATTTTCTGTAAATTTGAACTATGCACACATATACACACACACAGAGGCACTTATATATATATATATGTATATATATATATATATATATATATATATATATATATATATATATATATATATATATATATATATATATATATATATATATATATATATATATATATATATATATATATATTGTGAGAATTCACAAAGCAAAAAAAAAGACGAAGACCCGTAGTGTAAGCAACAAACGGATGTATTAGTTTAACGCTCGGGAAGTGAAAAAGTCTGTAACGCTTCGAGCTTTCGCTCTCCCACAGAAAGGAACACAAATCATATATATATATATATATATAAGCCTAGATCTATGTACATGTGTCTGCGTTTATACGGGCAAGACTATATAAACACATAGATATCCATGTATATGGATATACAAATCGTGAATTTTCAGTAATATAATTTTCATTGCATATTTGCTAACACTTCGCTTGATTGTATATTTCAATCGTTTTCCATGTAGTTACATGTCTGTTTTATACATTTCTTCTACATTTGTCATCAATGCATTTGCATCTAAGCTATATAATTCTTTTATAACTGATCATTTGCACATGTCTATCTACTTGTCAATTATTTTCCGTTACGAAGCTTACGTAAAACCCTTTTAACTGCATTAGTGCTACACTATCAAACTATTGTCTTAGGAACGAGTATAGAAAGGGAGATATCACATTGCCATACATATAGCTGGAATTAGTGATATACGACATATTGAATAATTTCCATTATTTTCTTACGTCCAATGATACTCAATGAAGATAAATATCGCTTAACATTTTGTGTACATATTTATCTACCACACTCTTATATACTCCAGTGGACACTGGTTTAACAGTATTGAAACCCTGTATTTCTCATTTATACACATATGTATTCGAACATATCAATTCCTACACTATATTCTTTACATTTTCTATACGAAATTTTTTGATTTGAGAGTATTCGACTGTTATTTCTAGCAGTACGTCCGACAGCGAATACAATAAATCGTAAGTATTCATCCCCAACTGCAGAATCTCCGTGCTACAATATTGCCAATAAAATAACCATGAGTCAATTGTTAACAAGCTGATCATTTCTACTCATTTTTCCTCAGTACATTTTAGCAAGAAACACAAATCATCAACATATTTAAAAAATAAATGAATTGAAAAATTATTTGCAATTAATAACTTATTGCCAGTTTTTCATTCATACATTTTACGTAATCCAGCATTTAACAATGTCAACCCACAAACCAATCTCTATCAAGTGAACAATACTAACTTCATGGAGTTTTTCTGTGTCAACACTTTATCCTCGTATATGAATTTGAGACTGTGGGTTAATAAAACAAATCAATGATTCAATTTACGTTTTAGTAGTACTTTTTTAATACTAAATAGGTGTTCTTAGATTCTGCATTCCACCCAGGCCTACTTTTTGTTTTATTTTCAGACATAACTGACTTAAAATGTTAATGCATATATGAGTTTTTCTTGATATATATGAAACAAAATTTATGGATAGAAAAATTGAAAATATATTAAAATAAATTGTAACATATATACAAGAATTTGACATTAGGAAATTATATTAATGCTAACACAGATATCAAACGGACCTTTTAAATGATGCTATAGTGATTGCTTATAAAATAGTAAAGTAGGTTATTATGACAGTGTTATGTTTTTGATTATATATCTAGGAAAAAAAGGGAGATATTACGAAAAATACACCCAGATACATGTCTCCAACTATAGCCTGAGGACGACCAAAGCCTTGTCAGTGGATTTGGTCGACAGATACTAAAGGAATTCCGTCGTATATATATATATATATATATATATATATATATATATATATATATGTCTCTTAAAGGATAGAGCTCAAAATCAATGCATTGAAGATACTTTATTGCAGCAACAATTATAATAATAACAGAAACAACCACAATAAGCCAAACCTATGCACATTTCTATAGGGTATCCCGGAAAAATAAACCACATCATAAGATGTCTCGTAAAATATTGTAACAAATTACAACATATTACAAATTTCTGGATATTCTGGATACGACCCTGATGAGATGGAGTATCCAGAAATTTGTAATATGTTGTAATTTGTTACAATATTTTACGAGACATCTTATGATGTGGTTTATTTTTCCGGGATACCCTATTGAAATGTGCATAGGTTTGGCTTATTGTGGTTGTTTCTGTTATTATTATAATTGTTGCTGCAATAAAGTATCTTCAATGCATTGATTTTGAGCTCTATCCTTTAAGAGACATGTATACATATATATATACAAAAACTCAACTGTGAGTTTTTGGCTAAGACTGTTAACAGATACTATATATTTTGTAAAATTTGTTTTATAAAAGTATATATTTAATATATATATATATATATATATATATGTGTGTGTGTGTGTGTGTGTGTGTGTGTATGTATGTCTTTGTGTCGATGTCTGTCCCCTACCTATGTTGGTTTACTAACGTCCATGTAACCTGGTGTTAACCAACACAGACTGATAGAAAAAAAATTACTAGGCGTACAAAGAATAATTACTGGGGTCCATGTCTTCGACTAATAAGTCGGTACTCCAGCGCTGCCTGAACAAGTAAGAGAATATATATTTATATGTTAATCTTGGCTTTCCTGCTGAAGATAGCTGCGCCTAGCAGATTATTTTATTTGCTGAAGATAGCTTGAAACCATCATACAGGATAGTAGATGTTTTATTTTTCATTCCCTTTCGAAATTATACCTAATTGTGGTTTGGATTTTAACTCGTCATTCTAGCGAGTTAGATGTCATATTATGGCCATCTCTCATGTGCTTAAATGTACACTACATGTTTATGAATATATATATATATATACATACATATATTTCGTATGTGTATTTCGGGTGCCAGATTCTTGATGTGGATACGTGTGTTGAAAGAAATACAATTAAACCTTGGGAGATGCATTATGCTGATCTGATATAAACGAAATTGTTACAACCACACATATGGACGCACATACTTACATATAAGCACGAACACATAAGTGCGTGCACACATATGAGCGTGCACACATACGAGCTTGCACACACTCACATGCTCATACCAAACAATTTCGTTACAACGTCAAAACAACGCCAGATCATAAATTCACAATAAATAAAAGTGGAGAGACAAGTTACTGAAGAGATTGCAAGAGTGCAATGAAATAATTTAACAAAAAACTATATAAATTAATAAAAGACTGAACCAGTGCGTGTGTTTATTACCGGCATAATGCCTCTCCCAAGGTTTAATTGTATATACATATATATATATATATATATATATATATATATATATATATATATATATATATATATATATATATATATATATATATATATATATATATATATATATATATATACATATACATATATATATATATATATATATATATATATATATGTATATATATATATATATATATATATATATATATATATATATATATATATATATATATATATATATATATATATATATATATATATATATATATATATATATATATATATATATATATATATATATATATATATATAGTTATCGCCAAGCCAACATGGCAGTCCCAAAATTAGGACGAAAGCTGCCGTGAATTAGCTCCAAGAAGCCATCGCCTCTAGCTAGCTATGTAACACACGAAACCTGCGTCCTTTATAACCTTCGAACAAGGGAGGTCAGCAGTGTCCCCCTGCTGGTTTGGCATCTGCAGA
>NC_142933.1:101867441-101874941 GCF_046866305.1 Octopus bimaculoides
ATATATATATATATATATATATATATATATATATATATATATATATATATATATATATATATATATATATATATATATTATACATATATACATATATACACATTTATATATATACCTGTATATGTGTGTTTCTCGGTCATTGCATGTATGCGTGTATATAGAATGAATGGCATAGAAAGAGGACAGATATAGTGTAGTGTTAGACGAAGATATTCAGAGTGAATGATTGAATATAATGTAAACTTTGCATTCATTATAAATGTATATGAAACAATGAAAAAGTCAAAACACTTTATGTTCGAACACACATTCACGTCTACATAGGGCAACATTCACGCATATATATAGCTAGAACGAATATTGAAACAATAAATAAATAATACGTAGAAAACATTAGAAATAGAAATAGATTATTGATATTTATCCAAAATAAAATAGGTGGAATAACAGAGTCAAAACTAAACCGTTTATAGAATGATTTCTTTAGGAACATTTTTTTGGCGCATCTGCCTTACTGGCATTATGTGTATATGAAAATAATTCTAAGTCTCTTAGTTTTTATGCTATATTTTATGCATACATTGCAGATACACTTTTGTACACACATACACACATACATCTATATAAAGCGAGGTAGATGTGTATGTGAAGGTATTTATATTTTGTATATACATACATATCTATACGTTGATATGTAAATGCATAAATGCATATTGACTTATGTTAATGTATATTTATATATACATATGTGTGTGTGCAAGTGTGTATGTGTGTGCCTGTGCGTGTGTGCGTTTGTGTGAGTATGTGTGTGAGTATATATGTATATGCATATGTATATGTGTTCAAACATGAAGATGCAGCATAAGAAGCAAGCATATTGAGAAGTTAAATACTTCATTGCCGGAGAGACAAAAACAATTTAAAGAAGATAAATTTGAATTCAGGGAAACTGCACCTAAAATTTCACACTTTACTCTGGGTAACAGATGGTAACATGTATCTTAAATTTATATTATTATCGAAGACAAAAGTCCAGTACACACAATGAGACATACGCACGTGTGGAGTGAGAGTTGACTACACGCGGTTACGCACATACATGTGCGTGTGTATGTGTACACATACGTGCATATATATATATATATATATATATATATATATATATATATATATATATATATATATATATATATATATATATATATATATATATATATATATATATATATGTACATAATTCAAAAGATATTCAGCATGCAGTAAATGAACAAGAAAGTGAGTACATACGATTTCAGCGTCCAAAAGGCTTAAAACTCAGACCTATTATAGCTGTTCCAGCATGCCCTACCGACCGTCTAAGCAATTTTTTAAAACCACTATGTACCTACATAACCAGCTTCATCGGGATGACATTGACTTCCTGTTCAATCTTCCCAAACCAACTGAAATGAATTCATTTCTACTTAGTTTTGATGCGGTAAGCATTTACATGAATATTCTACATGATTTAGAAATAAAAGCGATTAAATCCTGGGTAGAAAAACACAGAGAATTAATTTACAACAGATTCACAGTGCCATTTATATTACACACAGTCAGACTTGTTGTTCTGGAAAACAACACATCCTTCGTCAATGGAAAGAATTACATCCAAATTAAAGGCACGGCGATGGGAACGAGTTTGCTTTCGTTTACGTGAACTCTGCAATGGGATAATTAGAAGAAGTGGTGGAAATCTATAGCACTTTAGAAAGTATATTGAAAAGGCTTGGAAGAGATACATTGACGATTGCTTCATAATCTGGACAGGATCTCTAAATAATCTGGAAGACTTCAATAACCTTGTGAAGAACGTACACCCATCTCTCCATTTTGCAAAAGAGATAAGTGGTATCAAGTTACCATTCCTAGATATAATGGTAATTAAAGAGGACACCACTATTTCCACAGGTATATAATTTAAACGCACAGACACACAATAATGGCTGAATTTGAAGTCGTGCCATCCACCACATACAAAAGGCAACATTCTATACTGCAAAGCCAAGTGAAATGGAGAGAAAAATCACAGAAAATAACTTTATTAATAAATTCCAACCCAAGAGCAATAAACAATAACATTAATACTTAGAGGTACTATTGCTACTGCTACGACCACTACCACTAAGAACAAGAACAACATTAATAAATATTCTCATGGTGACGATAGCAAGAAAAAGGAGTACTCCAAGAAGAACATTAATGAAGGTGATGGTAATGCTGACGATTATAATGGAAACGTAAAATTCTTGGGAAATCTTGCTTACAACATTACTAAATATAACAAAACAATTACTGCTTTGATCAGTGTGAAAATACAGGTCCCTCGATATATTTAAATAACCGTGACGCCTCGGCCAAATAACAATCAACTTAATTTAGTAAAGCCATACACTGACGGGTCATAATGCAGTTTTCACAATTTAACATCCTTGAGATATTACAAATGTATTTAAGGCACACATCTCTATATTTTAGCAAAATATAACTGTCACCTCAACTATATGAACATGCACATTGCATAGTGTAAAGACTACTTTACTTCAATCAGAATGGACATTTAATATTCTATCATTTTATTCTATTATCATATATTATTTTATTATAAGATCGTAGATAAAACGTGAAAATCAGACAAATTTGGAATTTCTTTGAGTAATATCTCTCTCTCTCTCTCTCTCTCTCTCTCTCTATATATATATATATATATATATATATATATATATATTATATATATATATATATATGTGTGTGTGTGTGTGTGTGTGTGTGTATGTATATATATATATATATATATATATATATATATATATATATATATATATATATATATATATATATATATATATATATATATATATATACGGTAATTTCTCTCTATATATACTTATATATATATACACATACATTATATGATATAATATATACATAAATACATAGAAATTAACATATATATATGTGTATTTCCAAATGTTCACTGCTGCATGTATATCATATGATGATCTTGTTCATATAAGCAATATAATCGCTTGAATAGCTATCAAAATGTTAATCGTACGTTCGTTAGATTTGTGATAAATGCTTCAAAAAATACATAGGAAGAAATAAATTAGGAAAGCAGAAATAAAAAGAAGCAGGAATAGAAAAAAAGTATATATGGATGAGACCTATTAAACTATAATCATTCGAGGATGGCCTTTCATAAGAGATCAAGTCAGAATAACGCCAAGTGAAATAAATTAATATGCCAACACAGTTTTATATGTCAATGTTGAGAAAATCTGCTTCTTTTCTACGCCCTCGGGAATCGCATAATTAATTCTTTCTTTGAATATATGACAACATATATATGTCAGTAAGTATAAGTACATCTATCTATATATTTATATCTATATATCTGTAATTATGCGTGTATATACATATAAATACCCCCCACCCACACACACAGCCACACACACACATCCACGCACACACACACATCCACGCACACACACACATCCACACACACACACACACGTATATATATATATATATATATATATATATATATATATATATATATATATATATATATATATATATATACATATAAAGTGAGATAGCCAGATAGACAATTACATATATACATACATGCATGTGCATATCCACCAATCTTACTATTCACGCACGCAAATGTGTGTGTGTTTATATATATATATATATATATATATATATATATATATATATATATATATATATATATATATATATATATATATATATATATATATATATCTGTGTGTGTGTGTGTGTGTGTGTGTATTTGTATGTGTGTTTATCTGCGTGTGCGTGTATGTCTATGTACGTATATATTCAAATACGTGTCAGTAAATACACACACATGTATACCCGCACACTACTCTCGCTCACGTAGATGTTCTGTATATTGAACAATTTAGCAATCTTTAATGGTATTCATAGAGTAAAGACAATGGGGAAGATATATGGGTTGAGCAATTTATTAACAATGAATCTATGGAATCGTGAGTGTGATAAATGTCAAAATACTTCTACAAGACTAATCTGGCAGTCAAATAAAAATGTTAAATTTTCCGAAACGAAGCCTTGCAGACATACTGAAGCAGTGATTATATGTAAGTGACGGACAAAGAGTGAGAACAGCAAACTTAAACACACACACACACTCACGCACACACACATACACACACACACACACACACACACACACACACACATACACACACACACACACACACACACACACAGACGCAGACACACAGACACGCACACACACACACACACACACATGCAAACACACAGACAACCACAAACACACTCACACACTCACACGTAGATATTTTGTTTGTTAGAGAGATAGATAGATAGATGCATAGAAATGCGTGTGTGCGTGTCAAAGGTATCTGTATATATATATATATATATATATATATATATATATATATATATATATAGATAGATATATATTACCTTGTGTATGCATATCAATATGCATAGATATGTATTTGGTTACTTGCATGGATATACATCTATTTCGACGAGTGTGCCAGTGTCTCTGGTGTCTATGTAATGCAAGCAGAAATAGTGGTTAAATATAGAATCTGAACCCCAAATATAGTCCAGGGCATTCATTTAACAGATACTATTTTAATTCTTGTATTGTGTATTTTTTCGTACGAACAATATGCACACATATGTGCATACTTGTGTCAAGATAAATATAAATGGCTTTTAAAATTAAAACAAATGCTTGTTTGAAAGTGAAAGTAAAGAAAAAGGATGCAAACCAAAGGTTCTAAGTCACTGTCATATAAAAGTCGATGCACTTAACTGTTCATTTGCATACGCCGCCATGCTCACACAAGCATATAAATATAAATTTATGTATGTACACACATTAACACACACACACACACACACATATATAGATAGATAGATATATATATGAATTTGCTTCGTTCTCAGTCGAAAGACACCTGTTGTCATGTTGTTTGTATTCGTAATTGTGTTCCATGTTCTCCATTTTTGTGTTTTGTTTGTTTGATTGTCTTCGTTGCTGTACGCATTCGCTAGCTTTCTTTCAAAGAGGTCTAATGATCTTAGCTTAGACTTTGGCGAAAGGGGGCAACTAGATCGAAACATCTCAAGTGTAACTGCCAGAAATGGTCGTGACTTATGGAACTTGACTGAGGAAAGAAACCTACGAATTACCCGTCTTTCTTTGCCTGTTCTAATTCTTGTTTCTCTTGTCCACCTTTGTATAGTGTATCTATCCGAGTGTTTTCATGTTCTCTATTGCGTTTTTGTTTCACACAGACACACACGCACAGGCACACACACACACACACATACACCCACACCCACACCCACACCCACACCCATATATATATATATATATATATATTATACAAAGAAAGAGAAGAAATGAAAACACAAGATTTGTTTTACAAGGCTAATGAATAAATCAGATTCATCATAACAAATGTATTATATAATATTATAGAAAGTAATTTTTTTTTCTTCCAACATAATTATATATGTACGTATGTATGTATGTATGTATGTATGTATGTATGTATTTATTTATGTATGCATATATGTATGTATTTATGTATGTATATATGTATGTATGTATGTATTTATATGAATGTATATATATGTGTGAGTGTGTGTGTGTGTGTTTGTGTGTGAGTGTGTGTGTAGGTGTGTGTGCCTATGCATATATATGTCTGAGTGGCATGAAACTTGTTCCCCAACCAGATGGTTCTGCGTTCAGTCCGACTGGGTGACACCTTCTGCAAGTGTCTTCAAATATAGTCTCGGGCTGACCAATCCTTGCGTGTGAATTTGGTAGATGGAAACTAAATGATGTACGTTTCTCTCTCTCTCTCTCTCTCTCTCTATATATATATATATATATATATATATATATATATATATATATATATATATATATATATATATATATATATATATATATATCTGTATGTATATATATATATATATATATATATACACACAGACACACACACACACACACACACACATATATATATATATGTGCGTGCTTGCGTGCGTGTGTGTGTTTGTACTCCAAACGTCACTTGACTACCGATGTTGGTATGTATACGTCCTTGTTACTCAGTAGTTTGTCAAAAAATTTTACGATGTACTAAAAACTCGACTTACAAAGAATAATTCCGTGTCATTTTCTTCAATTATATAAACAAAATTCAAGTCGGTGATCCAGTATGGTCGCAGTGAAGTGAGTAAAATAAGTAACCGATGTGAGTGTGTGTGCGCGCGTGTGTGCGTGGGTGATTATACAGTCAGAAGGATACAACACACATATGGATATGAATTGCATATTCACAGACAAACACTACCAGCACAATTATTTTCGCTGTCTCATGATTGATGTACATACGTGCAAATAAAAATTGCATAAGTTTACTTCTTTTAAAATGTTTCATGTATTAAAAACAATTAATTAAATGATAATTATAAATAATAATAATAATAATAATAATAATAATAATAATAATAATAATAATAAACGCCGGGATGCAGTACCAGGCAGTAGTTCTCATGGCTTTTGATCTTAATTAATTGGAACTGTTATCGTGCACATTGTTTTGTCTTGGAATAAAAGATGGGCTACAACAAATATTCTGCTTAATACCACAGATTTGCTTGTCAGTTGTTTGACCTTACGCAGTTGGGCATGTCCCTTGGTGGCTGACGATATGTGCATCTCTGATCATGAGCAGAAGTAGTGGGGGAGCATCATAGCCATGTGTTGAAAGGAATTATTTGGGGTTTGAATAATTCGCCTTTTGAAACATGGGTGTTTTGCTCAACATCCTTAAACAAACCTTGTTCATGGACCCTTTAAGCGGGATGGGCTACACGACCTGAAGAAAATTCTAAATTATTATTATTATTATTATTATTATTATTATTATTATTATTATTGAATGGGAGAGCAGTGCTTGCCATCAAAGTAACATTGGGGTAATATATACGAAGCCCAGTATACCCATCATGACTACCCGTCTGATAAGGGTACACCAGATACATGCATAACAACCGTATGCGCGTGACATGGTGATTTCATATCAAGAGTAACAGCGCATGACCTTGTAGGTGTAGCTTGGTTAGAAATGTTTTCAGCTTGAGTGGCCCATCCATCTCAACAGGTCCCTGTATAAGGGTTGCTTGAGAATGTTGTTTAAAACACCCACGTTTCCAGAGGTAAATTATCCAAAATCCGAAGGAAATCCTCTCAACACATGGCTATGATGCTCCCCCAGTATATCCACTCGTGATCAGAGATGCACATGTCGTCAAGCAACTGACAGATAAATCTGTGGTATTATGCAGAATATTTGCTGTAGCCCATATTTTATACCAAGGCAAAACAATGTACACGATAGCACTTCC
>NC_142933.1:101877441-101912441 GCF_046866305.1 Octopus bimaculoides
TTATCTATAATTTCCGACAATGCGAATGGGCTTAGATATTAGTATTTCCATAGCGAATGTAGACAGAAGAAGCAGGAAATGTAGACATATATATCGATATATATTGGATATATATAAAACATGTCAAATTCATGTGCGTTTAGATATATTGATTTATAAATGTATTTCATGTATGCATTCACATATGCATAGGCATAAATAGTCTGAATGTTCGATCTATCTATCTATTTATCTATAAGCATATACAAACATACCGATATATATATATATATATATATATATGTAAGGGGCGAGGTGTTGGGTGGGCGATTGTGTGTGTGTGTCTGTGTATGTTCCTGCTCGCGTGTGTGTTTGTATAAATACATATAAATGCCCACTAAAGCACGAATGCCCTATATAATAAGCATTTAAAACGAGTTATTTCCCTTAATAGCTCTGCATCCTTTTAATTACAGCAAAGGATATTCTATTGGTGTTGCTGGTGCTATTATGTTTGTCATTTTGTTGGTAGTAATTCTACGCTTGATATTTTAGTGAAGACGGCAAGCCGAGTGGATGGGGCGCTGAAATTGCAATCGCTATGTCACAGTTTCCGTTTTCGGACTTATAAATCCTCAATCACAAAAGAGCAATGTCCAGTGAATGTACTTCTACTTGTATATTTAATCCTAGTCATATGTGCGTGTATCAGGAACTACCCTGATTTCTGGTACGTAATTTTGATTATATTTTCTCGGATGATCTTTAAAATGTAGTGAGCTGCAAGAATTGTAAACATGTCGGGCACAATGCTCAGTTGCATTTCGTCCCTTTTTACTTTCTGACTTCAAATACGTCCGATGTCTCTACCTTTCGTCCTTTCGGAATTAATAAAATAAGGCGTACTTGAGTATTGCGGTCGACGTAATCGACTGGCCCACCTCTCCTGAATTTGCTGACCTTATGCTAAAATTTTAAATCAATGTTGTCTGAGGTGTTTAGTTTGTTAGCGAAGAAATGTGTTAACGTCACCAAATATTTGACTAGAGTGAATATTTGTTGAAACATTTTTGTTTATGTTGCTGGATTGCCATAGGATTCATAGGGAGATTCCAGTTGTTATATATTTCCTATGGAATGTCTCATTAAAAAGAAAGAAAATGGCTCATTTTCTGCTACGATGTATTCGGAGAATCGATCTGCACGATAAATGATACAAAATAATAGGACCAGAATTTCAATATTTCATTTATTTACTTTTGTTTTCTAGGATACTGGAAGTTGATGATTTGTTTTTCTTCTCAGTATCTAAGGAAGGGTTGCTGAATTGTAAACAAACAAGCAACTTTGAATATAATTAATATTCACACTGTGCATTTGACTACGAGAACAATACCTTGACAATCTTCTAAAGATCCATTTCAATGAAGAGCAGTCTGTGATAAATTTACAGTTATTCTCTATAGTAAGTGTGGTATTTAATGAATTATTGAAGCCGCAAGCGATCATTTTTGAGAAATAATCTCTCTTATTGATGTACTAATCTTCGTGACAGCTAATTCCGTTTCAATCATCTCTACAAATTTCTCTTCCTAATGTTTGATGTTTTGCTCTTATACACACCTTTATTCAGAAATGTTAGACTTCTTCCTTACGGCATAATATTCAATATCCCAATGTTTGAATTGACTATATTACATTTTGCCACTGAAGAATATTAGTAGCTTCCTTGGGCTGATTATGACGCTGGCAATTGTTGTTCAATTTTCTCATTTACATGACGTTTGTCTTCCAAACATCATCTACTTTGCCCATATTTATTATCACCGACCTCTCCCATCCTCTCCTCCCTCCTCCTTTTGTTTCTCCTTATCCAGCTTTTGACTTTGTTTCATAAGGTACCTTACGAGTTTCACACCTTGATCTCTAGTAACAACATTTTGGACGTTTTACTGTAGAATTTATTGATGATTACCATGAGACGATTCTCTGATGTTTCTTATACTTGCGATTTTAAAGGAATCTTAAGACAACTAGATGTTGCTGTTGTTATTATTATTGTTGTTGCTATTGTAGCAGAGTGCATGATTTTCATACTTAATTGAAAGTTCTCAATATATTGCACCGTATCAATTGTAAGCCTCAGCAAATTTCTCTATATTTCTCTTCATGCAACCTATTCTGCAAAGCAAAACAACTATGTCACACACAAAAGGGACAAATCATTAAGTAGAAACTATTAAGAACACACAATCAAAGGAATTGATAATTCGTCAACAAATGTACAGCATATTGGAGAACAAGTTTGGATTAACAAGTCGACTTTGCCTTTCATCAATTTGGCTTCGATAAATTAAGTACCAGTGAAACACTGGGGTCGATGCAATCAACTGGTCCCCTCCCACAAAATATTTGATCTTCTGCCTACAGCAGAAAGGATTGTTGTTGTTGTTGTTGTTGTTAGTATTATTATATTATTATTATTATTATTGTTCAGTAGCTTTAATTTTATAACGTGCTTTCACTTCACTACCGAGCGCAGCTCTGTGCGCCTTGGGTATGTGCTGTGGTTTACTGTGGTGCTCTTATGTTTACTGTATTGAAAGTGTTTTGCGTAGAATGTGTGCAGTACCCAGTAGTGCAATTTTCTGTATGTTATATATATTTGTAAGTCCTGGTGTTTTTGTTATGAATTTGTCTGAATATGTTTTTATTATACCTAAGGCACCTACTATGATAGGAATTGTTTCTGTTTTTAGACTCCACATTCGAGTTATCTCTATTTCCAGGTCTTTGTATTTTGAAAGTTTTTCCATTTCTTTTCGAGAAACGTTGTCATCTGCTGGTATTGATAAATCAATTAGAAAGCATTTCTTTTTCTTCATGATCTTTGACAACTATATCTGGTCTATTTGCCAGATATAGTTATTATTATTATTATTATTATTATTATTATTATTATTATTATTATTATTATTATTATTATTATTATTATTATTATTATTATTATTGTTATTATTATTATTACTATTACTATTTCTCTTTAGCACAGGGTTTGTTTGTGCTCCTACAGTCTTGCCTGCGTAGCGGGCTTACTACATGCAGCCTACGGTCCCATGCTATTACTTCTTTTCTGCTATCTAATACTTTCCGGATTATTCTCACCGTGCCAAGGAGGTAATACTTTTGTAACAGATCTACTCAAATATCCTTAATATTCCCCTTGATGCCTTCTCATACTCTCCCCAAGGACCCAACGATAATTAACAATATCTTCACCTTCTTCATTTTCCATAGCCGGGATATTTCGTACTTAAGAGTGTTGTTTCTGTCTGTATATTTCTCTATATAGGAATTTATCTAGTCAGCATCAAAAAACAACACAAGGGAAAAATTATAATTATTCCCTTTAAATATATTTATTTATATTAAGGGTATTACTGCACTTGAATGCCACACGCAAAGAGGGACTCTTAAAGTCAAAACTACGCTGCATTTGTTATGGTAGTTTTGAATTTAAGTGTCCCTCTTAGCGTGAGGCATTCAAGTGTGGTAATGCCCTTAATATAAATAAAGATATCTCTTTCTCTATCTATCTATCTATCTGTCTATCTATCTATCTACCTATCTATCTACCTATCTACTCACCTTCTCTCTTGTCTATTCGTGGTTCAAAGGGGGCATGCAACATCAACTATAAAGCATATGTATTACACGTTTTTCCACCGCTACAATATCCGGTTTGTAATGCTGTAGCACCTGATCTGTTTAGATTTTATTATTATTATTATTATTCAGTAGTTTTATTTTTATAACGTGCTTTCACTTCACTACCGAGCGCAGCTCTGTGCGCCTTGGGTATGTGCTGTGGTTTGCTGTGGTGCTCTTATGTTTACAGTATTGAAAGTGTTTTGCGTAGAATGTGTGCAGTAACCAGTAGTGCAATTTTCTGTATGTTATATATATTTGTAAGTCCTGGTGTTTTTGTTATGTATTTGTCTGAATATTTTTTTATTATACCTAAGGCACCTACTATGATAGGAATTGTTTCTGTTTTTAGACTCCACATTCGAGTTATCTCTATTTCCAGGTCTCTGTATTTTGAAAGTTTTTCCATTTCTTTTAGAGAAACGTTGTCATCTGCGGGTATCGATACATCAATTAGAAAGCATTTTTTTTCTTCATGATCTTTGACAACTATATCTGGTCTATTTGCCTTAATTTCTCTATATGTGTGCATTGGCATATCCCAGAGTATGGTTGCTTTATCGTTTTCTGTGACCTTTTCTGGCGTGCGTTTATACCATCTTTTTTCTGTCGTTATTCCATAGTGTTGGCATAGCTTCCAGTGTATATAAGTCCCAGCTCTGTCGTGTCTGTGAATATCTTCCTTCTTAGCCAGGACTAGGCAGCCAGAGATAATATGACTAATTGTTTCTTGTCGATCTCCACATATTCTACAGTTACTTGTTATATTTCTTTTCATTATGTGTTTTTGGTCTTGTGCAGCAATTAAAAATCCTTCAGTCTCTGCTTTGAGTCCTGAGCTTCTCAGCCATTGCTGGGATTTTTCTCTGTCTATTTCTTTCGCATTGTTTCGCATTATTATTATTATTATTATTATTATTATTATTATTATTATTATTATTATTATTATTATTATTATTATTATTATTATTATTATTATTATTATTATTTTATGATTGACTTTTGTTTTTCATTTGTACAAGTTGGATCCAAGTCTCAGCCAGAGACCTCAAGAGACAAGTTAGAAGTTCATGTAGGTGTTATGCCTAGGGTACCATATATTTGTATTTGTACAGTTTTGTTCAAGTGAATGTTTAAGAAACCATAAGAAAATTATGTGTTTGCTTTAAAATTTGAGATCACATAGACAGTATTTTACGTAGGATATGGGCAGTTCCCATGAGCACTATTTTTTGAACTGCAGCCATTTGGGGTTTCCTGGAATCTGATCTAGGTAGTAATCAGCCCGTTTCGCTGTCATTCCGAGGGCACCTATGACAATAGGTATTGTTTTCGTCTTCAGATTCCACATTTTGCTAATTTCTATTTCAAGATCTTTATATTTGCTCAGTTTTTGTTAGGTCTTGACAGATACGTTTATATCGATTGGGACAGTCATATCAATGACAGGCATGATTTTTGTCTGAAGTCTTTCAGTATGATGTCTGGCCTATTTGCGTCTATCTTTCTGTCAGTTTGAATGGTGAAGTTCCAGAGGAGTGCAATGTGAACATTTTCAAGTACTGGGGGTGGTTTGTGTTCCCACCAGTTTTTATCATGGGGCAAGTCCAGGTTTTTGCATATTACCCAGTGAATATATTGTGCAGCTCTATCATGTCTGTTGAGATACTTTGTAGGCGCAACCAGACGGCACATGGAGACAACATGATCGATGGTCTCATTTTGTTGTTGGCATATACGACATTTATTATTATTATTATTATTATTATTATTATTATTATTATTATTATTATTATTATTATTGTTGTTGCTGTTGTTGTTATTATTATTATTATCATTATTATTATTATTATTATTATTATTATTATTATTATTATTATTATGTTTATTATCAATGATCGTATTTATTTATTTATTTATTTATTGTCTGTACAATTATTTCTACTTTCGCATTTTCTGTTTTCATTTACATTCTTTAATCATTTCCTTTCGTCATTCGGTTACAAACCTGCACACACTCAGAAGCGTATACACATGCACACACACGTATCTGTGTTTGTGTTTGACTAATTTTGTGAGAACGTTTTTGATTACAGAAATGCATCATTTGAGATACAGCATCGTTCCTAAACACCAAGAAAATAACATCAGAATTAAACCATAATTATAAAGGCATCAATTGAAATAAAACACACCGTTTCCCTTCTGAGGAAAACTTTCGCCAGCTTATATACGCTTCAGCTATGATAGCTACAGCTCCATTTTAAGTGCTTTGGGAGCAATAACCAATAACATTAACTAATTAACAAACCATTTTGCCTTCTTTCTATCATACATCAGCGAGCTTAATGTTCCTTCGACAAATACAAAAAAGAAAATGATATGAAAACAAATAAAACAAATTACAAAAAATAGTCATTGGTGTATTTAATCACATATTTGGTTGTTTTTACGTTGGGCGATGACGGTTTTGTATCCGTTTTTTTTTTCTTTAATTTTTTTTTGAAATCTTCATCATCTTTCTAATCGTAATTATAACAGTAATAAAAAAAACGAACCTAAAGAAGTTGATGATGAAGATGATGATCAAGTTGATGAGGTAGAGGGGGAACAGGTTGGTATCGGTGACGATATTGATAATGATGAAAATGCTACTGCTGCTGACGACGATGATGGTGCTGATGTGAATCAACTTTCATGATGATGACGATGACGATGATGATGACGATGACAATGATTAGTTAAATCGAAAATGGAAACGGTGCGATGTTTGATGATGTGAATGACATAGAGAAGATACCGATGATGATGATGATGATGATATCAACGAAGAGATGACGAAGATCGACACAACAATGATGCTTATTATTATTATTATTATTATTATTATTATTATTATTATTATTATCCTTATTATTATTATTATTATTATTATTATTATTATTATTAATACTACTATTATTATTATTATTATTATTATCATTATTATTATTATTATTATTATTATTAGTAGTAGTAGTAGTAGTAGTAGTAGTAGTAGTAGTAGTAGTGGCAGTAGTAGTAGTAGTAGTAGTATTGTACCTAGTCTTGGATGTCTCCCGACTGAGAAACGACAAAAAAAGTTTGGTTCCAAATCCATGAGGCTTCTAAGAGGATACCACACTCCAGATCAAAACAACTGCTTTATACTAATGTTGTACTTTTAGCATATGCGTAGATGCCTCTGTGCTTTACACTAATCCAGAGTAAGATCAGCCCACACAGCCTGTGTCACAACATCGCTCCAGCAGTTCGATTGGAATCAATTAAAGAAATGAAAAATAATAATCTCAAATGACCGTTAATACTCGAGAAAATGACTATTTTTCTACAAACCATACAATTCCTAAGCGTTTCGGTTGTAGTTGTAAATGTTTGACTATTTAAATCGACACGTGCATCTGACATGTACATGTTTTCTCCTCACGCTCTTCTTTTATACGTTGAGTTTCTTTATAATGCTTTATTGTTTTTGGTGGAATGTTAATTCTAGTACCATTAACTGATTATTTCTTTTCCCTATTGGTGTTCCTAATTTATTGATGTTTACGTATAATGCTGTAGAATTCCATGTAAATATATGCTAACGTGCTTGAATGACAAATTTTCTCATTTGCTCCTCTTGTAATTAATATTCAAACATTTTTCGACTTCAACAATTTTTTTAATTATATCCTCTTATAATTCTCTGACCTCATTTTTAATATTAATTCATCTCTATATACATTTGTTATCATTTCCTGAAATCTAAGAGTGCATATCACCACTGATACATTATACTGTTGGCTGTAGTCAACGCAAATATGTACACGCAAAGGAGAAATCGCCTCAGCACCTAAACACTAAATACATTTAGCCATTTTGCACAGTTTCTTCTTAATTGTTGGATATGTTTGTTCACTTCCCTTTTACATTATTGTTGTGTGTATTACTAAGAAATCTTAATTATTTTAGATTGTGGTGTGCAGATTGATCACCGAGTACAAAAATGATGACTTACATTCTGAGAGGAAAATTTGCACTCCATTTACAAAATACAATAGCCATTAATATTCAAATATTCTGGAACGTATTAAGAACGAATGTGTGAGGTATCGCTTTGAATCTCAGAGTTCAATCTTCTTATAAAGATTTATCATCAGATAACAGTTATCACAGATTGTTAGCAAATAATTTGTTTGCTACTGTTATAAACAAAAACTACAAGCGGTTATTAGATTCATTATTTATGTGTCGCTTAGGCTAAAGAGACAGGATGGTATCGAAGCACCGGATGCTCAACAGTACGCATACACTAATGAGTCAGGTGTATTATAAGTGTACATATCTACGATATTGGAAGTTCTTCCACACTGGCGAAATACACCAGTGATCAGCTTAGTCATATTCAAATCTAGCGGCGCATATAAAAATATGAATATGTAAGTGTTTTTCTTTTATATATTCCCAAAACACGTCTGAAAATATCTGTGTGTAGCATAAAAGTTTTGTTAACTGCTTAATACGTCGTCATTTTAATATTTGGTTCTTAGTCATATATATATATATATATATATATACATATAATACAAAAATAGGACAAGAACGCAAAACATCCAGATAGACGATACAAAAAAAAAAAGAAAACCATGACTGGTTTTCTATCCTCAGTCCAGTTCCAGATTATCTTTGCAATTTCGGCCAGTTATACTGGAGATTGTTCCAATCTGGCCAGCCCCAAGGAAAAACTGAGCTAAGAGCATTAAATTCCTTGAAAGAAAGCAACTGGTGACAAGTCTCCTTAATCATAAGAACCTTTATTAGCAGTTTTGGGAATGCACAATGCCATTTTTTTAAAGGTGAATTGTGCGCTCCTCCGTTCCGGTATCCCTTAGGTTTTTGCTTACTTTTTCTGTATTGTGGCAAGATCGCTAATTACCAGACGAACGACTATCACTTTTGCATTCCACAATTGCTTGTTTTTCTGATGTTCTTCAAATTTTCTTAATATCATTTGTATCCACTCTATTTTCATTATATTCAGTGTCTGTTCTATGAAGCCTTTTTTTCCTCAACGATCAATATCGTTCACATTCCTCCGATAAAACAATCGGTCTTTATGGAGAAATCCCATAAAGTCTTGTAATTAACATTCGTCATCATCTCAGACACTTCTTTATACCATCTATTTTCTGTCAATTCGAATTTACCCAATTAGCCAACATTCCAGTGCAATCTTCCCACCAGTCGTGCCTGAGGTTAGACACATTTGTGCTAGCTTCAGAGATGATAACACTGACGTTAAAGATTGATGTCCGGCCCTAAGATTTACAACAACTAACGAAAATTTGACCTGAATGCAATGTTTTATCAGTAACTTTATTTCAGTTTCACGAATGGAAGAAACTTCAAGTACGTTAGCTTTCTCCACAAAATTTCTCTGTTTAGAGGAAATTATTTTATGTGATATTTATTAATACAAAAAGATACAATCTGTTGAAAATTTTTTAATGGATGCATGACACTTGGAATTGATATTCAAATGTGTCTCAAACAAGAGCGTAAACGCGTTAGAGTGCAAGAGGGTATGGAGGAGAGAGCAATTTTACTGATGTTCCGAGTTTTAGTGCGGCGATAAAAACAAGCAGGGTTTCAAGCAAAACAGAAGCACACAAACACATACATTTGTACAATTACTATTTGAAGGAAAACAATGCAAAAAAGACGAATAACATAAACTCACCGCCATGCTAATTTTAATAACAATATCATGATACAGCAGCAGCAACTCCTTGTATGTGTCGGAGTATCATAGCGGCATCCATTGCAACAATTGTACAAAACACAGCTGAGTCGCATCCCTTTGAATATGGGCGGAAAATGAATTTGAATGGAGTTTAGATAAAAATATGCAAACAAATATATAGTTAAATGAATAAATGAATAAATAAATAAATAAGTAATTAAAGTATATCCTCTAAGTGCAAATAGAATGAAGAAGAAATGTCCTCTCCGATATACAGTTGTATTTCTCTATATATCTGGAGTGTCGATAATTCTAACGGCACTTCTAATACACACACACGCTACTCACATGCTCACGTATATATATACACACATATATTATCAATAGCTACAGACCGAAACGATTTACTTTGTATATCTATAAAGAAATATATATGCATTCATCGGAAAATTGCTGTGTACATCGAAGCAAGAACTGCGAATGTCACAGGCATTCCTACCCACCGTAATGACATTGTTACAAACGAATGGCCTCTTGTATACATAATATTGTACTATTCTTTGCATTACTCGAACAGCGTAATAATTTGAGATCTGATATTCTTTCTTCTATATCTGTAAATAGTTGTACATAGTAGGACTATATTAATCACCATTTTACGCTGAGCTGCAGACAAACCGCGCCGAAATGCGAGATTTCCAAAGCACACGTGCATCTTCCCTTTCGCTCGTAGCTAAGCATTTAAAAATTGTTTCCTGGAATAATCTAAATACTATCAGAAAATTAATCATTATCTGTAAACCAAGATAAAAATCATGTATACCTTATAAAGAAATGTGATCTTGGAAAGGAATGCAGCGTTTCCCGACATGTTTATAGTTATAATTAATCAGAATACTTGGATTACGACTTATTGGAGTTGAGTACACGCAAAACAAACCACGCGATTTTCTCTGCCGTTCTGCTTTTCTGATTAAAATCTTATTGCCTCATTTAAGTTTATAATTTATTTGGTAAAGAAATATCTCTGATATTATCCCCAGGTCTTGTCTTTCATTTCACCCACACTCCTCGCACTTGCCTACTAATAATCTCTTGCATCGATGTTTATTTAAGAAACAATTATTGGTTTTATCATGTGATGTTTTCTATTTGTATTTATAGTGAGCATTAAAGTTAATTTTCTTCCGAGGGCTGGAAAAAAGGCGGAAAGATTGTCGGAAGGATAAAATTAATTGCTGTTCATATTAAAATTCGAGCAATATTTAGTAGGCGAAGGAATATTACAAAACCTGAAGGGAAATACCATGATGAGGAATAAAATTAAAAATCGAAAACAGATAAATTCCAATTTGCCGAACGTCGATAAAAATCTTGTTCGATATGCATTGGTGGTTGGTTTATTTTTTGATCTTTGGTTTGTTCTATTAAATATTAATTCCTTTGGATTCGGTTCAAGACTTGTATTTCGAATGGGGAATGTTTATCATCACTCTTATCGAAATCAATTTTTTTTTCTTCTTCTGTATCACTAACATCTTGACAAATACTATCAGTACACAAATAGACGACCACTAAATAAGACGGAATTTCCACATCCCTTATATATATCTTATAATAAAATACGTGGTGAGTTGAATTATTGGTATACTCTGTAGTCTTTAATTGCGTCCCTCTGAAGATTTTATGTTTATAAATGGTGTTCTAAATTAAGCGAGTTTTATCAAGATCCCCACGTGTATCTCATTATAGATTATCGTCCATACTGGGAAGGACGATTGATCATCAACGTTTGATGTTGCTTTGTTGCACTGGTCAATAGTTCTATATTTACAATTGATTCGGCGTTCGATTACTACATTTCAACATCAAGAAATATGCACAATGACATATACGAATAGTAAGTGAAATCTTCGTTGACAGAATGCTAATATACCATTTTAATTAAAGTCATTTAATTTTGAAACTCCAAATTTTGGTAGCAATTGTTGCAGTTGTCAGCAGAACTACAAATTTCACAACGGCCCGACAACTGTGATCCCGGTGGGGTGGTGGTGCCTAGACAACGTCTTTTGTTGATATAAAAATCGTAATAATGCTCCCAGCGGTGTTTCTTGGTGTTTAACAGATTTTCTGTGTGTAACATAAAAATACGTTCATCAATTCCATGAGAGTTCTTAAAGCCTTTGGCAAGAGTTACTGCAATGCGAGTATCTTTGACATCGAAATATTTGCAGGATCAGTTTATGATAATCCCCAGGTACATAGTAAATGCAGAACACTACAATGATAAAAGCATAACTGATGTAGCCCTAAATACCAATGTTTTGTATCGAATAATCAAATGTCATCTAGACACAATTGCTAGATTTCCAGTAGTTTTAAGAATGCATGATTGTAAGGACTTCTCCTCTCTAACATGAGCAGTTAAAGTTTGAAAGGCCTCATCATGCAGATAGTCCCTCCAAGTAAGACACCAACACTAATATCATCATATTTTCTTCGTAAGTTCAATGACGAGAGGGAAAGGGTGACGGTGGCAGGTAGAAGACATGGGACATGGATCTTACTATATCTTGTTGAGCTTTCATTCATGGAGAGACGAGTGAGGCAACCATCTTTCACTAACATATCAAAGTGTATCTTTAGCACCTTATCTCTGCTGAGGGGAGTGTTGACCATTAAAAGGTCTAGCATCTCAGATTTTCGCATACGGAATATAAAATTTCATTAAAAAAGAACGGTGATTAATCATTATTCATAACAATGCTGGATTGTTCATGAAATTAGCATTATTGTTCTGACTAATAACTATGGTGCATGGGAATAAATGTTTCCCACAAAACAAAGTTTCATACTTTCTGATTCTGAATGTTAGTAAAAATCCAAACAAATGCATAAAACCCGAGACAGGTACAAATATTCACTTGTTCAATAACACAGCTAAACACACCCATGTATGTATGTATGTATGTATGTGTATGTGCGTGCGTGTGTGAGTGAACATGTGGAGGCGAAATATATCTAGACACACAAATACACATGAACACACACACACACACAGGTACACACGCACACACGCGCGCGCACACACGCACACACGCGCGCGCACACGCACACACACACGCACACACACACATATATATAGGAATAGATAGACAGAATGACGTGGGGAGTGAAAGAAAATGAGATGAGATATACACCCCCCCCAGCACACACACACACTCACACCCACAGAATATTCATCCAATTTAATATACAAAATAAAAAGAAACCAATCGAAAACAATCTCTGCAGCCTAGTTCAATTAATTACGCACAAGTGCGAGTGTTTGTGTTTGTGAGTATTTTACAGTGTATATATGCGTATGCACTTAATCAAATACTTATAGATATTACTTCCAGTATCTAATTGTAGGATAACGCATGTAGCTTGTATTTGTACCGTTCCAATCTGTGATAACATCACCTCGCTATCACTTCCTTATCTTCCTTGTAATTGCTCAATCTACTTGCTTTCCTATGATTTGAAAGTAAGACCTCGACTTCACAGCCACTGACATGCAAATATACACACACGTATGGACGATCTATTTGTGTATATGATTATGTATATGGGTATCTATATATCTATCTATCCATCTATGTATCTATCTATCTATCTATCTATCTATCTATCTATCTATCTATCTATCTATCTATCTATACGTATACACACACACTCACTCACTCACACACACCCGCACAAACACATACACACACACAGACGTATACATTCGCACAGTAACTCACAGAAAACAAAATTAGATGTAGGGTTGTTCTCTGATGCGGATCTTAAATGATTGCTCAAGCAAATAACCTAAGAAATCCTGTGAATAATTATGTAAATTTCTATTGAATTAAATTAAATTAAATTGCATTTAAACTCAGGTGTCAAACAAACAGCAATGTCGTCTGTTATTGTTTGCATCAACGCTATTGTTCAGTTGTTATTTCAGCCTTCGTTTTCGTGGCTGTTTTATATTTGATAGTGTTTGTTGAAATTAGAATATAGCTGTCAGGATACATGACGATTTCTGTGGTACGGATGTTGTTTAACCAGTTCATGTTTACGTTGTTGAAAATGCAACGACTTTGGGAGGAACAGATGAAGTATTATGATGAGGAAAATGAATGTTATGATAGTGATGATCACAATGGTGAAGGGGAAGGCGAGGATGCTGACGATAATGATGACGGTCGCGTTGATGATAATACGTATTCTGATTATTATTCTGAAGAAGCTGTAGAGGATGCAATATATTAAAGTTGAAGACGCGACAGAATGGTGAAAAGAAAGGGTGATGATTACGACATTGAATATGGCGACGATTAGCCGGCGATCATGAAGATGATTATAATGATGATGATGATGTTGATGGTGGTGGTGGTGGTGGTAGTGGTGACGATGATGATGCCGACGGTCACGACGACGAATATGACGGTCACAACGACGACGGCGAAGATGATGATGAAGATGATGAACTCGATGACAATGTGTGTAGTAACAAGGAGACATTAAGATGAGTCTTGAAAACGTGATCGTTAATGATAGTGTTTGGAGCAGTACGTAGAGTCTATGGCGAAGTTTATACTGTAGTTCCTTTAGTTTGATGTTTACCAGATGCAAAAGAAATTTCCTATCATAATATCCTCGTTCTCTGGTTTTATTCACGTTTTTTTCTTTCTTTTCGGCCAATCTTATTTACGCACATATGCACCATCTCAAAATAACAGCCACACATAAGACTTTCTACTCACAAAGATATAGCAATGTATGAAATATATTGTTCTTTCCTGTGTGCCTATCAGTAATTCTAACTGTATACCTATCTATCTATCTATCTATCTATCTATCTATCTATCCATCTATCTATCTATCTATCTATCTCTGAGCATATTCCTTGCTGTATACACGCATCCATATGCCTATAGTATAGATATATGTGTGATAGCATGCTTATGAGTGTATGCCTGCGTTTGTGTGCAATTGTTAGTTTACTACTAATTGTATGTATACGTGAAAGAATGTGAAGAAAATAATTGCTCTGAACAAAAGCAAATCCATTTTTTTCTTAACATTAAACACATATACAATTTATGTTCGCCTTTCCGCATATATATATATATATATATATATATATATATATATATATATATATATATATATATATATATATATATATATATATATATATATATATATATATATATATATATATATGCTTGTATGTGTTTGTATATGTATTGATGAAATGTTAGAAAATTATAATGAAAGTAAAACATGTAAGTGAAAATAGATTACTATGAAATTACATATTTGCCGATGATTTCAATGTAGCTGTTGAGAAAATGAAGCAATTCATTGAAGCCTAACTCACTCTGTAGCATTTTGAACAACGTAATATCTGAATGTAATTTACAATGAAGAATAGAGAATTTATTGTTAAATGTTTGTAAATGAATGCTAAAAGAAGGAAATTTGATAGAATATAATGTGGAAGTTAAATGAAATATTGGCTTGTGTTAGGTAATATAACGTTTACATTTTGGTTTTATATTAGAGGAAAGGAACGGAACAAAGTAAATAATTGAGGAACAATTGATGGCGTAAGGAAATACAATGTTGGTAGAAGTTAAGTGATCGCTACTTCACAGAGAAAAAAAAAGAAAGAATACATTCTTCTGGAGTTGTGATAGTTAAGATTACACACGTTCATATATATGTGTGTGTGTTGATGTATCTACCTCTACGTTGGTCCAGATGTGGCTACTTAGACATAAAGATCACGTTGCCATTCGGTGGTTTCGCGATCAATACCACTTTGCGGCAACGTGGGTAGCCTTTCTGCAATCCAATGAATTTTTAGTGAATTTGGTAGAAGTAATTGTGTAGTTCTACTCATGTGTATGTCTTTATATGTATGCATGTGAGTGTATGTGTTTGTGTTAAAGTGTTATGTTTTGTCTGGCACCACTAAAGAATCGGTTTTGCTTTTTTTTTCCTGTAAGTCACATCATTGCGACATTATTTCGCAGGGAAAGAGTTACTCAATCATGAATATTTCTAAAAATGATATATCACAACGTAATACCTACGGGCTGCCATTAATCCAGCCTCAAATGAGGTGAGCACTCCGTGAGGAAATCCATAGAAAAAATCGAGAAAAAGAAAACTACGAACCCACACAGGGAAACAACCTTCGTTAAATTTAATGTTATAATTCTCTTCATACATTGTAAGTTACGCATCATTTAATCCATTAAATGAAAGACACTAATAGTTTTGAGCATCGATGGATGCCAGGCGTTTGACGATAAATGAAAAAGACAATGCTATTAGCATATCTCGTAAAGGATTTGAGAATATTCTGCGCAATGAGCTTGGCATGTTGAAGCTTTCTCCTTGGTGGGTGTCAGGTCTTCTGACACCGAATGGAAAGCGTACCACGATGATCATATAAAGGAAAAACCTGACATTATCTGAGGCAGATCCAGTTGGTTTCCTTGAATGCAATGGATTTATCTCTATGAGATAGCGATGCAGAGACAATCCAAGCAGTGGAAACATCCTTTCTCACCTGCTTCAAACAAGGCCAAGGAGTTTTAATTTGCAGCGAAGGTGATGGTCTCAGACATTTAGGGACGTATTGGGATTATTGACTACATTTAAAAAAAAGCCACAGAATGCACGGAGAGTTCTATGCCAACGTGTTGAGGCTTTTACCAAAGACCATCAAATTAAAATGCCCATGAAAACTTATAAAAGAGATCTTGTTTCATCATGACAGTCCTAGGCTTTAATGGCTCCCGAGCGTGACTGTGGCTTTAAACTGACTGATCAGCCACCATATTCGACAGATTTCACTTCATCATGAAGTGAGATCATTTTCCATGACGAATACGCATTTAGCTGAGTATTAGTATGCAATGACGATGACGTTTTATCAGCTGTTGACGCGTTTGTTTTTTAACAACAGGAAGATAACTTATACACTAATGGCGTCCAAGCAGTGCAATGCCGATGGAAGATGTGTGTGGACCACAAGGAGGCTGTGTTCAAAAGCAAAACTTATATATATGGTCACATTGAGTGTGAGTATCTTACTCAACACATGAACTTGTCAGTCAAACCTCATAAAACAGGAGCTACAAATCATAACTCTCAGACCTCAATTTCTTACAGTTTTTGTTACTTAATAATTTCATTTTTCCCACGGATTTTACACCGTGTTACTTCATTTTATCTTCTGCCTAATATATTTAATTACATAGTAACCGTATATAAATATATATGTTGAGAGAAAAATGTATCGCACTTTATCTTAAACCATCTTGAACATGATAATGCCATTTATGACATTAATTATATATAGAATTTCCATGAAATACTTCCATATTGCTTTGACTTATTAGGGCTTTATTCACTTACCTTATCATAAACCTGTTTGCTTAATTAATTATTCTGTTGCCATTAATTAATCAAGAATTCTAAATGTTCTTATCTATTTGAGTAATAATATATTAGCTGTTAATGTGTGATGATAAAATTTATCTTCCTGACGTTATCAAAATTTTTATCTGAACTTTCGTATGCTTTGCTTCCTAGAAATGCTTTTCGTATGTATTAGTGTAATGTGCTTGTATATATTTTAATCACCTGTACAGTTTTGACGTTATAATCTAACTTTAACATAGATATTAGAATTACTTTTAATTCTGTTCAGCATATCTTTTTCTATTATTGTTCAAGTGTCGGTTATTAACAGTACTGCTCCCTCAGAACGATATATTTCATTATTTGCATTTGAAAATGGAAATGTAGGCTGCGTGGTGTGAATCTTGCTTCCCAAACACACGGTTCCCAGTTAAGTCCAAATGCGCGGCATCTTCGTTATGTGTTTTCTACTCTGATCACAGGTCAACCCAAAATTTGTGAGTCGGTTTGGTAGACAAATATTAAATTGAATGTAGCCCGTTGTACACAGACACGCACGCGCACACGCACACACACATACATATACATACATGCATATATATATATACATATATATATATATATATATATATATATATATATATATATATATATATATATATATATATATATATATATATATATATATATATATATATATATATATATATATATATATATATATATATATATATGTATGTGTGTGTGTGTGTGTACATATATAAAACACCGCTCGACAACTGATGTTGGTAAATTTACATCACCGTAAATTATCGGTTCTGAAAAGCAAAACTAATCGATTTAAGTACAAGACTTCGATTTGTTCAGCTAAAATCATCCAAGGCCATTGCCCCGCATGACCACAGTAGAAACAGTGTGGTACTCTATATGATTTTTAAAATTGTTTTTATAATTTGTATATTTATTTTATTATAAATGCAAAACAACACCACAGAGGACTCGACGTAAGCTTAAATAATAAAACACGATTGGTGAAAGGCGGTATGTTGAAGATATATATATATACACACATATAAGAGGGATGAGCACTAAGTTGACATCCATTATGCTAGAAGACTTCTAGCATAATGGATGTCTTCTTATATGTATGTAATATAATTTTTCTGAATCTTCAGATTTTTCAATATCCTAGGCCACTGGTTTTAAAGTGGTATTAATCAAATTAATATTCAATTTTTCACCCTTATTATTTAAATATATATATATATATATATATATATATATATATATATATATATATATATATATATATATATATATATACGTGTGTGTGTCCATGTATGTGTGTGCGTGTATGTGTGTGTGTGCATGCTTGTTTGTGTGTGTGGGCCTGTGTGTGCGCCTGTGTTTGCGCGCGCGTTTTGCGTGTGTGTGTGTGGGGTGGCGGCTCTGTGTGCATGTTTGTGTGTGTGTCTTTCTGTCTGATCACTCCCTCTCTACTACTTCACAGCAGAGCTGTTATTTCTGTTGCTGAAGTGAGAGGGGTAGAGAGAGACTATTAAATAAACATACACCTAGAAAGACTGTATGCAAGCATATGTCAAATTTATCATTTGACAATTTGAATATGTAAACGATTTTTATTTATAGTTCTTGATTTTTATGCAGATATTTTTCGATTTCTCACCTTGTATTTGTTTCAGTCATTAGACTGCAGCTTTTCTGGGTTACCGCCTCGAAGAATTCGTAATTGAATCAATCGACATCAGTACCGGAACTTATCCCATCGATTTATTTTGCCGAAACGGTGAGGAGGCCCCAAACACAGTAGCACCGATTGACATGCAGCAGAGGGGGAAAAACACAGACACAAAGACACACACACATTCATAATCATCCGAGTTCTTTCAGTTTTCGTGTACCAAAACCAATCCCAAATCTTTAGTCGGTAGCTGACTATTGCAGATGTTAGTTGCACAAGTTGCGATATGATCGTTCTGTACTCAGATCCATGAGCTTGGGAAGCGGACTGCTTCCGACACAGCCACGCCTGCTTCCTGTTAAAACAACATACAAATAGAAACCGATATGTTTATAATAAAATATTCATGTTTCCTTTGTAAGAGGATTGAGTATCTCATTGCTTAGATATTCCTTCTTCAGTTTTCTGTTGAAAAGCTAAGAAAAAATGTCTTTTTTTCAATCTATAGTGGCTTAGACTATAATTCTGTCACATATGACACGTATAAGTAAATAAGAAAGTACATTTGGTAATTCCACACTTAAGTGGCAGAGATCGTTCTCAAAGAAATATAATCGGCCGACTTTTAATAAGCATCCATTTGGTAATATTCCAATTATATGTTAATGCTTTTACGCCATCGATGACTGACAAGTACAGTTTTAGTGTTACAGCTTCACAGAAATATCGCTGGTAATCTTCGAGATTACTGAGAACTGCCGACAAATAGATTAATAAAAACGATTTTCTTTAAAGTAATATCGACGAAGACAACGACGACGACAACGATGTTGTTGATCAAATGTAAATGAGCGTATAATCTGTGCCGTCGAAATTCTTGGGATTAAAATCAGACAGAACCCCCAGAAATATGTTCATTGTGGGAGTGCGTATTTGAAAAACATTTATAGAACATCATTTAAAGTTAAATGTTAGAACAGAAATCAAGCCAGCATATAATAGACATAAGATGGCGCTCTCGAGTCATATAACACGGAAGAAGAAGAAGTAGAAGAAGAAGAAGAAGAAGAAGAAGAAGAAGAAGAAGAAGAAGAAGAAGAAGAAGAAGAAGAAGAAGAAGAAGAAGAAGAAGAAGAAGAAGAAGAAGAAGAAGTTATTGGCATGAGAAGAGCAAAATGTGCTTAAGCCATGTAAAAAAGAAAAAAAAAACAAATAAGTTATTGTTATATATAGTTTTATACACAGTCGCTACAATTGTTTACAGCGTCTTTGGACAAGGGGGTGGCGGGCAGTTGAATGACATCTTGTTCCACGGGGCTGCCATACGGACGGAGAATACGGCCTTCCGCCTGTTGAGTCGAAAGTGTTGGGGATAGAGTTTGCGATCAAACCCACGACAATGATGTTGATGATGATGATGGTGATGATGATGATTGTGATGATGTTGATGATGATCATGATGACGACGAGACTACGAGAGTGTGTGTGAGTGTGTATGTTTATGCACAGAGATAAGTATTTAGACAAAGTGCAAGGAAAGATATAATCTTTCTTTACTTTCCATTCAACAGCAATAGAAACACACACACACACACACCCACACCCACACATATACAAAAAGAGGAAAAAAAGACCTTTGTAAGCAATATAATGTAGTATTAGATAATTTCAGCGAAATAATTTACTTTAAAGTAATGGAACTCATCGATTTTAGAAGTATGAAGTATATAAATATATTTATATTTTCATTTTTTCGACGAACTCCATTCATTCTGTCCGTCATTTTGAATATCTCAGTTAATTTTTGCAATAAATATATTTGCACGCAAGCCATTATTATTCTAATATAAATACACACACATGTACTAATAATATTCAATAATATTCGTAAAGATTCTTATTTGACTTCTTTTTTTGGTTTATGAGAGATAAATAATGTCTAGTTTTCAGGGGTTTTTTCTGGGTAACTATTGCTTTGCTGAACAAAAAGTTGATGGTAAAGGAGAGTATTTTGTAAGAATGACTTCATATCCCCTGAGGAAATTAAAAACAAATTTGACACGCTGGAATTACAAATGTCGTTATATAAATAATGTTTTGTTTATTTAATTTTCTCTGCGCTCTAAATAAACGTCTCCATGAAAATAAGATAGTTAACAAAAGATAAACTCCTGGCTAGGCAAATTTTTATAATCGAATATTTGTAACTGTTTTGTGTCCAGGCTACTATTCCACATATGTATCAGTACAAAGCTTTACGAAATGATTTTTTTTTAAAACTTGAAATTAAGCACTCGCAAAGACACATCCATACATAGATATATAGGAACACTGCGTATATTTCGAGTGCAGAAAATAAAGGACGTTCACACACACCCACACACCCACAGACTCCCCCACACACACACACAACGCCATAGATGTTTTGGTATAAAGGTATTTATACTTACATATTTACTGTATTTCTGATAGCTACATCACAGGTAGGAGTACTTTTATAGTTAGCTACATTATAGATAGGGCTTCAATATATATATATGTATGTATATATATATATATATATATATATATATATATATATATATATATATATATATATATATATATATATATATATATATATATATATATATATATATATATATATATATATATATATATATATATATATATATATATATATATATATATATATATATATATATATATATCCATTTCGTAACGGAGCAATATTTAAGAAGAGGTGAAAAATAAAGATTGTTTTCCAACATAACATAACAGTCCTGGTTTTGGACGAATGTTGCTGTAATTTAGCCCCAGGATACATCGTATCCAACTGGCTATACAACACGATCTGTCACCTCTTTTTTTCGAAAATATAAGGACACAGATCGTATCGTATAGACAGCTTGAGAAGATTCTCCTGGGGCTCAATTACAGCAACATTCGTCTTAGACCAGGACCGCCATGCTATGCTGGCAAACAATCTTTACTCCAAAGTACTGTTGCTGAATATCTCTCATCGTGAGATTTGCAAACAGGTGAAAAATAATTGCATTATTTCATATGTATGTTTTAATTTTGTTATCAGTGAAATTCATTTAATTGTTAGTCATCTTTCTAATATGTTTAACTTATATACACCACTAAAAGGCATGGTGGTAGGTTTATACTGAGAGAAAATCTCTTGAGTGACATGTTCTGCTAAATATATAATATATATATATCGGAGCGGCAGACAATTTTTAACCTTCTTTGGCCTCGTCAATGATGTGTAAACGCTTGACTCATGACTGCATGTCTAAACGAAATGTATATAATGTGTTCACGGATATTGCAGAAAACTTGTTGTGTTGAAATAAAACCGAATATTCTTGTGGGTATTAAAACATTTTCACAAAAATAAAATAAAACACACTAAGGACGAGAGTGGAATACTATTACTCAGATATTTATCAAATACTGATGACAAATCTAAAATTACATGTCATGTTTATGTAAGTGATTACTCCGTCATCTAACATCGTTAAAGAGTATGGAAACGCACGTAAATTCTCCTATTTCCAAATATAACGTGTAGTACATGTTATGCTTTCTTTCTGTATGACATGACTATTAGCAAGAATTGTATTTATCTGTCATTACATGCCTCACGTTTATGATACTAGAGATTCTGCTTAAACATTAGTTTAAAGGCAATACGGCGCTGGTAAGTTGTTATCTGTCTTAATGCTCGGCACAGACTCTTTTACAAACTTATAATTCAACGGACAGACGAAAAAAAAAAAAGAAACAAAAACAAGGAGAAAATAGTTCAGATTGTACATGTATGGTCATATGCATTCAATATTTGCTTTATCTCATTAGATATCAAAATAATAGCTTCATGCGCAGCTAGGTTATCATACAGAAAAATTGTGAATCTTCATTTTGCTGTTTTTATAACGAATATGCTGTTGTGGTAAATCCTGAAACCCCTGTGGGTTAGCAAGTGAACTGTCCTAAACCTTATAAAGGCGCATGTGTACTAACACTGTGTGTGTGTGTATGTATGTGTGTGTGTGTGTGTGTGTGTGTGTGTGTGTGTGTGTGTTGTGTGATAGCAATGATTATTCGGAAGATCATGGTTTAACGACGAATCAAAGCTGGTTGAAGAAATACATGACCAAAATTACAACTATCACCCAGCATGTCGACCATTCATTCCTATAGTGAATGCATAACTGGAAACTACATCGTTTAAGTGCATGTCTAACTCAAGAGAGAAAGGTGTGAATTGAGGGAGTTTCGGCCAATAATTCTAGAATATACAGTGTATTGATGGTCTTGTATTGGTTCGTCTCAAACCGGTTTTTATAGTGTTGGTGTCAAGGAAATGGTCAGTCGCAGTGAAGTTAATGGAAAACTGACACCTAAGCGTGTACAATCTGCGTAAATTTGTCTGGCTGTAAACCTCTCCTCTAAAATTTCCTAAATCTGTCACGATCAGTCGTTTCAATATTATTGCTAAGTTTACAGATATGAGGAACAATAGCATGATATGTAACAATATATATTTGTACTGGCGATTACATAGATAGACACATGTATATAGACATATATATATACGCACTATTACACATTCAGTGGTATAACACGTACACGTACAAGCATACATTCACACATGGGCAGATAGAACAGAAACGATGAGAGACATTCTCATTTATCCGCTCATATATACATGTGCATTTAGTTTATTTCTGAGAGTGTATGTTTGGTGGAATAGTATATATTTGCCTTGTTAAATGCACCAGTAACTAGTATATATGTGTGTTTGTATCTGTATGTATACACACACACACATACACACACACACACACACACACACACACACACATACACACACACACACATACACAAACACAGACTTACACACACATTTGAACGCATGCAAACCCTTATGCATATATATTTACATTCATACAAGGAGCAACCATAACTACATATTCCTAAGTGCATGTAAGTACATACCTACATGCCTAAATACACATACTTGTGTATGTATGCGTGTCTCTGTGTGTTTATCAATATATATATATATATATATATATATATATATATATATATATATATATATATATATATATATATATATATATACATATATATATATGTGTGTGTGTGTGTGTGTGTGTGTGTGTGTGTGCATGTGTGTATATGTGTGAATGTATATCTGTATGTGAAAGTGTGGTATGAGTATTTTCCTGTGTGAATATATTTGTGTTCAGTAGTGTGTAATTTTGAACTATATAAAATATGTGTATATGTATATGCAAGTAATGTAATATTACATATAGAAATGTGTGTATATGCGTATACGCATAAGCATACCTACAGTCATAAATAATAGTCATGGCATAAACGTCAATGAAAGCTTTTAACATGAACTTCTGAGAAACTTTCGCAGTATGTGAATTGAGGCCAATATGATTTTAGTCTGATTGTTATAAAGGTACCTGTCAACAGAACATTCTATTTCCGGTATGACCTTCCGACATCGCAATAGAAAATGGCTGCTTTGATTTCACAGCTTAAGTGTATAAACGCATTGGTGAATACTTAATATTAGTATGTTGTATGGATGCATACACTATTGCAAATACAAACCGGCCGTTGTGCTATCGTATAATACGTATCTCCATGCACACACACACACATACGCAGACACTGACACACGCACAGTCACACATGTACACACGCACACGCTAACTCACACAGACCCAAACACAAGCACACACATAAACGTAAACATTTACACGTACGTTCATACGCAAGTTGCGCATATGCGCGTACACACTCACATCTGTAAGTAAATTTGCTTTAATACATATTTCTGAGTTACAATATGTATATTCATAAATTTAAGTTATAATATTGTCTGTAAACATATTTTATTACCTCGCAGCGGAGAAGTAAACAAATCGTTGCCCGAAATATGGCAGCTCTCTGCCCCATTCTTCCTGATAGTCTGCCTCTTTCTCCGTCAGTCTGTCTGTATTGCCTGTCTCTCTGCTTCTCTCCCCTCTCTGTCTCTCCCTCATTTTTTCTTTTCGTCATTAAGTGGAATATTTCGTTCACGTATCTCACCTTTCATAAGGTATGACTTATCTACGTTGCATCTTTCAAAAGGTTAGAGGCACAAAGCCCTTTATACTCATTACTGACTATGACGCAACTAGACGCGCTAGCCTAATACGTGTACACTCGAGTACGCGAATGTCCTACATTAATTAGCCCAATCATAATACGTTATTTATGAATTACCCTAATTATCACTCTTATAATTTTATTCTGAGATAATAATTCAAGGTGACCAGATCAGAAGAATTCTGTCTCTACAAACACAAACAAAATGGGTTTAATCAAAATATTTTCGATAATTGTTATATAATCGTCCGAGAAGTAATATCCCTTTCTTTGGTTAAGTAGGTAAAAATGAGCGATTATTTAAAACGAGCTAAAATGTTGCCATCCGTGCGGACTTTTAGGTTGCCTCCTGCGGAAGACTATCTGGGCGTGTGGCTCGCAACTAGCTTGAATATAATGCGTCTATAATGACCATATGACCCGCTGGCGTGTGATTAGAAGTTATGGATGGATGAGAATTAATTGTGTAATGCAGTCATTCTATTGTTCCAGTCCCATGTTATATTCCAACCGTTGGCCAATTTGTCCCAATGTTATTACCTTGACGTAAAATTAAAGAACCGAATGTCATTAATCTCTCCCTTGATGTTTGACATCATCTGACGGACGCCAACCAAGATAGCGTGAATCAGCCATGCTTTACCAGCTAGAAATTGCCTGTCTCTCTGCTTCTCTTTAAACTAAATCCCAATGCTGAATGTTCAAGAACCAAATGAAAGCCAGATTTACAATCTCGAGATCATCCTGATTCCAATGGCGTATAAGATGTCTATGTGGAGCAAATGTAGGCTGAGATACGGGAGAGACACTCAGGCAAAATTTCGCTTTTCATTTTAATAGAATGCGCATATGTTTTTGTTTTTATTTTGTAGATAAACAAATAAATACTACTTCATTACCACCAAATTAATCAATCAAAGATTTTCGTTGCTCACAGATTATGCGTGTTAAACACAAGCCCAGATGTGTGCATATACTAAATAATTACTTAGGAGGTGCCATTGTCTCTCATTCTCATGAGAGACATATATATATATATATATATATATATATATATATATATATATATATATATATATATATATATATATATATATATTTATATACTTAATCCTTTATATTGAACACTCAATATTTCATCTATTCAATAAGACATTCAATACTTTATTTCATAGTACCATCCATTTTTATTTTATTTTATATTATATATTGTATATTATATTATATATTGTATATTCCATATTCTATATCCCACATTGGTTATGCATGAATATAAATAAAACATAAAAAAACAGACAGTGTTTGAAGTCTTTTAAAGAAAATAATATATTCCTCTATACACAATCATACAACCCCCCCTTTTTTGTATTTATTTTTACTCGCATATATATATATATACATATACATATATAAATATAAATATATGTATGGATATATATATATATGTATATATATGTTTGTGTGTGTATGTATATTTGCATGTAAGTGTTTGTGTAACACCTTTCACTTCAATATTTTAGTCAAACGAATGTGGAATTGTTGAATTATCAACATGACAGTTTTTGCAGGCCTGAGATCAATACAATTGGATTGGCTTAGTTCCAATTTCCTTCATTCCTTGTTTCGTATTGCTACGGTATGTGTAATTCAGTTATTTGCATTTTAAAATAATTCTTGGCATTCTACATTACATTTTCGAAAAACATTTTAATGTGTTTATACGATTCCTCTGCACTTCCATATTTCCCTTTAGTGGCAACTTTGAAGTGAGTTAAGCCATTTAAACCAAAGTTCTTGTGACATCTCGTTCTGATTAGGCAACGAAAAAGCAGAATTTGTGACCCATGCAGTTATTATACGAATTTTCTTTCAGGATTTTCGAAATAAACAATGATAAATGTTGTACCAATATTTCCATTACGTCCCATTATGTATACGTTTATGCCATTCTTTTAACATCTCTCAGGAATATAGCTTCAATCCATCAGCACTGTTTGAAACATGTTAACTGGTTGAGAAAATCAACATTATTTCACATGCTTCCCAGTGCAACATAATCAATAGTATTATAAAACAAACGTAGTTTGAGGCGTCGAACGACTTTTGAGGTAAAATTCGCTCTGTACCTCGGTACCACTTCATAAATAATTACGTGACAATAATTACTTATCCGTTTAGAATGTGTGTGTGTGTGTGTGTGTGTGTGTGTGTGTGTGTGTGTGTGTGTGTGTGTGTGTGTGTATGTACGTATGTATGTATGTATGCATGTATGCATGTATGTATGTATGTATGTATGTATGCATGTATGTATGTATGTATGTATGTGTGTGAAGCCTAACATTACGTCTATTACAACCCCAAATTCCCTTCGGTGTGAGTCTTATGTATATACCTTAGTTTAAATGAGACCGATTTTTGAAGATCTCCGTTATTTAAACCATTAACTGAAAGAAATTTCATATCTCTCTCACAATTCAGTCAGAATAAATTTTTAAAAATCTTATGGAAATAATTCACATTCTTTGTATTTATTACATTATACTATCTAATTCAATTTATTGTTATCATATAAAATGTAAGTAGGCGCAATGGTCCAGTGGTTAGGGCAGCGGACTCGCGATCATAGGATCGCTGTTTCGATACCCAGACCGACCATTGTGAGTGTTCTTTGAGCAAAAACACCTAAAAGCTCCACGAGGCTCCGGCAGGAGATGGTGGCGAACCCTGTTGTACTCTTTCACCACAATTTTCTCTCACTCTTACTTCCTGTTTCTCTTGTGGCTGTAATTCAAAGGGTCAGCCTTGTCATACTGTGTGACGCTGAATATCCCCGAGAACTACGTTAAGGGTACACGTGTCTATGGAGTTCTCAGCCACATGCACGTTAAATTCCCGACCAGGCTGTTCCGTTGATTGGATCAACTGGAACCCTCGACGTCGTAAGCGACGGAGTGCCAACAGCAAATAAAATTAAAAATACTATACAACATTTAAACAAACATTTCTTTATAAATACATTTCTTTAAAATAATGAGGAGACGTGATTACATCATGTCATATTTCTACCATGTACCTCTTATATTTCAGGTGTTGTTTCGTGAATTATATGCTGATGTATATATATATGTATATATATATATATATATATATATATATATATATATATATATATATATATATATATATATATATATATATATATATATACATATATATATAATCAAATATTTATTCATCAAATGTAATCGCGTTTGGCTCAATCATGTGCATTGCATGACATTTAGATTATTTTTCTCATACCGAAACAAATATATATGTTGTAAAATTAAATAATTATATACTAAAAAGCACCTATGCATACAAATACACACAGGCACAAGTCATATATTAACATACACATATCACTACATATATATATGCACTATAAATATACACATATGTTTGAATGTATATATAACGTATATACATACATTTTATGTAATGTAAGGATATATTCGCACAACAAATACCTAATTACAATATATATCTAATACTTAATTCAAGTGAAATTCTATATAGCAGAATTTTGATAACATATTTTAAGTTCACACTACTCACAATTTGCTATTTCAGATTGTAGCTATAATATATATATATATATATATATATATATATATATATATATATATATATATATATATATATATATATATATATATACATACACATATATGCATGCACGGGGAGAGAGCGGGAGAGAGAGAGAGAAAGAGAGAGAGATAGATAGATCGATAGAGAGAGAGAGAGAGAGAGAGAGAGAGAGAGAGAGAGAGAGAGAGAGAGAGAGAGAGAGAGAGAGAGAGAGAGAGAGAGAGAGAGAGAGATTATATCAACAACTATTGATGAATACGTAAATAAATGAGTGGAAATCGAACCGATGAGTGGGTGAAATAAGGCACGAAAAGAGAATGACTCTTCGCAGACAATTATATATATGACTTTAAAGTAACCTTAATATATTTAGTACTTCAAAAGATTTCATTATTTGTTGCATAATTTTATAGACTATCCGAATTATCTACTAGTCATGTGTATATATTTTAATTACCGCATATTATACTTACAAACACGAATAGTCTTACAAATTATAACGTATTTGTTTCAATTTTTATAATATGGAGTAAAAAGCTTAACGTCCACTATTGATATTTTGAAATATATTTGTATCCTGACAAACGCCTCTCCACTCGCTCTAATTGCATGTTGCGACTGTGTATAATCTCAAAACTGTTATCATACTAACGTAAGAAGCAACTACCATTTTGTAGTAAATGGTTCATACGTCCTCTGATCACTATGTATCCATAGTATCCAAGCTAAACGCGTTTGGCATGCGCAATAAATTTCATGTTCTAGCTCACATCCGCTGCTTACAGCAGAACTTCGAAATAATGTGTATAGCATGCGATCATCTCGTTGAACATGACAGAGAAACTTGAGCAGAGAATATGTATCAAATGTTGGTAATAACTTGGCGATACCTGTTCAGAGGCCTACACAAAGTTCTCAAAAACATGCTATCGTTGTCGACACAATCAAAAATATCTAGTGTAACTGACAGCACCGTGTCTCATTGGTCAGGAGAAAGCAGTTTTGTCACAAACTTGGTAGACACGTGCTCATACCCAAATCTTCAGTGATAATGGACCGAACTGAACCGTACCTCACCTGCGTATCGTCTGATAACTCACCGGTGTTGATTTGACGATTCCTCTCACAACTGCAAGCACATCTGCGTAGTTTTTCTCAGTTCTACTGGTTGCGGGTCTCATAGAAGGTTCGTCAATATTGACATATTTCGGTCATCTTGGAAAAGCCTGAACCACTCGTAGACTTGTATGCAGCTCATACATTTCTCTTCATACACTTTCTGCAACATTGAAAAGACCTCAGAGCAAGTATCCCAAAGACAACTTTCGCTGTCATGGTCAATGAGTCGATCATACACCACACATCTTGTAGAACGTAGAACGTTAAACCTTAGTACACATGCACAATAAAGTTTTTTTCTTTACCTACGTAAAATAAGAGTATTGCTGTATGGGAGATACATTATGTTAGAGGTATAGTATTTAACTGGTATTTATAAATTTCGGTATTTCTAAATTTCAGCAAATTGCTGAATCCTAATCATAATTATACTTATAATTATCAAATTTATGCATAAGCTTATCGATGAAAGTATATATATATATATATATATATATATATATATATATATATATATATATATATATATATATATATATATATATATATATATATATATATATATATATATATATGAACATATTTTAGTTTTTTAATTGTTTTCAATCATTTGACTTCGGCCATGCTAGAGCACCACATTTAGTCAAACGAATCGACCTCACGATTTATTCATTGTAAGCATAGTAGTGATTCTATCGGGACCGCTTGCGAAAACGTTATGTTACGGGGACGTAAACACACCGATACAGCGCTTACCTAGCGTACTTAATCGTTTAGATTACTTTTGAATGAAATCGCCATCCTTTTATTATATATATATATATATATATATATATATATATATATATATATATATATATATATATATATATATATATATATATATATATATATATACATGTATATATATCAAAGCATGCTGTATTTGACTCTGGGAATGCCGCTTACTTTCGTCCAAAAAAATCGCTGTTGGGGCACAGGTGCACCAAATAGTTGATAGCGGCGTGCATGGAAATTAATTGCCCTGAACTGGATGTTCTTTTCTTGAGCGCATCTACATATGGCATGTTGGTCTTTTTCGAGAGAATTAGCTTCGGAAGGTTTATTGACTGCTACTAAGCGAGGCTGTCTGTGCAACTGATGGTATATTCGTTAAAGAGCTACTATTAAAAACAACCACCATAAACAGATACATATGAGAATATGTGTATGGGTGTGTTTGTACGCGCGTGTGTGTATTTACATACACATATATATATATGTATATATTATATGCATATTTATCTATCAGTCTGTCAATCTCTTTGCCCACACCTGCTCTTGTATCAATCACTCTCAGTACTTGTATATATATATATATATATATATATATATATATATATATATATATATATATATATATATATATATATATATATATATATATATATATATATATATATATATATATATATATATATATATATATATATATATATATATATATATATATATATATATAAGGTTTAAGGATGGCATAAGGACTGCTATGAAGTCAATTGGAATGGCTCCAAAAGATATAGAAGTCCTCGCTTCAGATCGAGTTGGATGGCGAACAAGGGTGTGGAGTGGAGTGAAAGCATTTGAAGAGGCCAGGATGATGCAAGCAGGGCTCAAGAGATATTTAAGGAAAAATGTAAAGACTGAGAAGGTGAATGACAAGGACCTTTTTGTGTGCACAGTCTGTGACAGACCAAGTCTGTCCTTGGCTGGCCTCCAATCTCACCTGCGAACCCATGGAAAACAAACCTCATCCAGCTATTCTGATTATATGTCTGTGCACACGTTTGAATGTGGTGTGTGCCAGAGGGTTTGCAAATCCAATGGGGGTCTTAAAAGACATGTTAGGATCCACAATGAGCAGAACTTACCTGCAGGTATTGGTAGTGCAAATCAGAGGTGCAATCTGTGTGGGTGTTTTTTCAAAACACTGTCTGGTTTAAAAAGCCACATCAGACGCCATGAAAGGGCTAAGGTGTAGGTGCAGGAGGTGGTCAAACTCTGTTTAAGGAGTAGACAACCACCATATATATATTTATATATATATATATATATATATATATATATATATATATATATATATATATATATATATATATATATATATATATATATATATATATATATATATATATACATATATATGGGTGTGCGTAGGAATGTATCTCTCTCTCTCTCCCTCTCTCTCTTTCTATATATATATATATATATGTATATATATATATATATATATATATATATATATATAAATATATATACATACATATTAAATCAGTGATTTATCTATCTGTATTCTTCTTCTACACACACACCACACACAAACGCACACACACTCACTCACACGGCACACACTCACACTGACGCGCACACACTTTGAATGATCTTTGAGTATATTTTAGTAGCCATCTATTTGCTATATATGTGCTAAAAGGTAGCTATCGATTATTTTATGAGCTATGTCTATGAAATGACGTCCTCTCTATCTATTACATAACGGATTCTAGACATTTGACATGGAAGCGGACCATCGTAATTCGACATCTCATTTAATGCATTCTTAAGGACGTTCAATGAATGGAATTTTGCTTTTGACCTTCTAATGTTAGGATAATGTCTCTTGCATGCTTCACCTTATTCTTCATTGTTATAAATATAATTTTTCACCAGCAAATTCTGTCGTGATTTTTCCTTATTATTTGGTGGACGTAGACGATTTCAAAAATTCTTAACTTAAACGATGCTACTGAATACAAAAAAAAACAAAACAATGAAATAAACGATGCTACTGAATACAAAAAAAAACAAAACAATGAAATGAACTCACATATGTATGCGTGCCAAATAATCAATATTTCTCACGGGATTCTTTAGGACGCTCATCACGATAATAATTCAAAATAATAATAATAATAATAATAATAATAATAATAATAATAATAATAATAATAATAATAATAATAATAATAATAATAACAATAATAATAACAAAGCAACAACAACAATAATGGTAATAGCAATTATCATTACCATCCCGCCGATGTCGACTTTGCCTTTCATCATCTTCGGGTCGATAAATTAAGGACCACTGGTGTCGATATAATCGATTATTGCTCCTCCCACCAAAGTTCAGTCCTTGTGCCAATAGGATTATTATCATTATTATTATTATTATTATTATTATTATTATTATTATTATTATTATTAGTATTATTATTATTATTCAGTAGTTTTATTTTTATAACGCGATTTCACTTCACTACCGAGCGCAGCTCTGTGCGCCTTGGCTATGTGCTGTGGTTTGCTGTGGTGCTCTTATGTTTACAGTATTGAAAGTGTTTTGCATAGAATGTGTGCAGTACCCAGTAGTGCAATTTTCTGTATGTTATATATATTTGTAAGTCCTGGTGTTTTTGTTATGTATTTGTCTGAATATTTTTTTATTATACCTAAGGCACCTACTATGATAGGAATTGTTTCTGTTTTTAGATTCCACATTCGAGTTATCTCTATTTCCAGGTCTTTGTATTTTGAAAGTTTTTCCATTTCTTTTAGAGAAACGTTGTCTTCTGCTGGTATTGATACATCAATTAGAAAGCATTTTTTTTCTTCATGATCTTTGACAACTATATCTTGTCTATTTGCCTTAATTTCTCTATCTGTGTGTATTGGCATATCCCAGAGTATGGTTGCTTTCTCGTTTTCTGTGACCTTTTCTGGCGTGTGTTTATACCATCTTTTTTCTGTTGTTATTCCATAATGTTGGCATAGCTTCCAGTGTATATAGGTCCCAGCTCTGTCGTGTCTGTGAATATATTCCTTCTTAGCCAGGACTGGGCAGCCAGAGATAATATGATTTATTGTTTCTTGTCGATCTCCACATATTCTACAGTTACTTGTTATATTTCTTTTCATTATGTGTTTTTGGTAATTTCTGGTGGGGAGGCTTTGGTCTTGTGCATTATTATTATTATTATTATTATTATCATTATTGCTATTATTATACACACAACAGATTAGACTCTTGGAAAAGGCAAATAAATCCTAACATTGGTCTACAACATATACCCTTAGATGCCAAGAACCCTCCTAAGTATCATAGCTGTCTCCTAACAACACTGTTTTCTGCAGCTGTAGTACACTACGTTTTATGCCTATTTCCTCTATGCATCTCTTCAAATCTTTAGTGATAGTTCCCAATGCACCTAGAACAATTAGGATAAATTTTAGCGGCGCTTTCCAAAGTCTCTGTAATTCAATGGGTAGGTCCTGGTTGTTTTCTATTTTTTTTTCCATAAAAGTGGTTAAACAAGAGCATTGCATCTAATTTCCTCTGTAAACTATTGAAGTTTTTGATACAACATACCAGGATGAGGTTTGGACGAGAATTTTGCCGCGAGACGACAGCACAAGCCATACGTATCCCTATAGCAATTAATTTCGCAAGCGTATTCTTGACGAAATTTGAGACTCAATTAATGCAGGAAATAACTCCTTTGTCCTGAAGCAATACTCTACGTACGGTATATTTATGACATCGTGTCCATCTGGAAAGATTGGCTGGATAACTTTTGCATTTATGTGAATCTTTTGCAAAGCAAGCATTGGTGTAGTTCCAATACACAATTCTCCTCTAGGATTTCCCGAATTTACTTTTAAGATTTACTTTTAAGCATTACGTTACATTTACGTTTAGACGCAGATTTACTTTTAAACACTGCATTCATCGCCGCCCCAATCGTTCACATCTTACAATTAAATCAAATTCGAAACCTCAGTTTTTGAGGTTAACAGGGATTTTACCGACATAAGATAATACTAGAAACATGTAAATGCGTGTGTACGCCATTATATTAATCGCAGTTATAGTTTATTACGTTGAAAAAAATTCAGAAATGACTTGGCTAAAATTGGGAGGGAAAGTAAAACGTCCACAAATAAAATTCGATATTAAATGGTACTAAAATTTTGCTCGCATTTAAAGTGTTGCATTAGATTGACTAGAATATCTCAGAAAAAAAAATATCGTTATTTCAGACAAATATTCCCTCCTTTGTCTGTTGTAGCCTTTTAGCACAACCAAAATATAAGGCATTAATATTAATGCATTATATTTACATAAATATTAGCCCAAATACCAATAAAACTACCACTGGAGTGCTGCACTCCGAGGTACCGCAAGAGAGGTAAGCGCTGTTCATGGAGTTATGTCAATTCGATCAAAAATGGTAACAGAAGTGTTATGATTTATACATGATTTGTACATAATTTAGGACGTGTATTGATTCTCAGTGTGTTCACGCAATGGAATGCACCAAACACTTTGTACAAAAAGTACATTAATGAATAGAAGACTGGTGGGGGTACCACGATCGGTTCAGATCTCGGAACATCTCAGAC
>NC_142933.1:101917441-101924941 GCF_046866305.1 Octopus bimaculoides
CTAAGTGTCTCAAATAAGCTTCTAAAGATGCCTCGTTATTTCCCTGATTCCTTCCTTTCTTTGTGTTTTGCATGTTCTGTCAATTAAGTTGTTTTTTTAAAATTTTATTTTGCATATATTTATGTGTCTATAATTACTGTTGATCTCTCATTCACACCTTGTGGAAATTTCCAGTGTTTAGCGTTTATTGTTGGCGTGTGTATGTCCCTTCCACTTTTCTCAACAACGTCAGTCCCTGTCGCCAATGCAACTAATAATTCACATGAAGAATGCAAACCAAATGAAAGCAGAAATGATAATCAGCATCATCATCATCGTAGTCATCATCATCATCATCATTATTGTGGTCGTCGTCGTCGCCGTCTATTTAATTTAATTATGCAATATGACGTGGCAGCAGAAGCTAAAAATATAAAATCTTTCTCACGTCATGTGATAAAATTTTATTTTTAAACGTAATTTATTTTCGTCATTTAAAAGCTTATTTCATTAGAATTCATTAATTAATTTTGTTGAATGTAATTTCAACGCATTTATTGTCATTATCCTTCTATATTTCTTGTTTAAAATTGTAATTGTTTTTAGCATTGTTAATATCGCCCCTAAATAAATTTGCTTCCTTTCTTTCTTTCAATCCTCCTCCTCCTCCTCCTCCTCCTTCTTCTTCTTCTTCTTCTTCTTCTTCTTCTTCTTCTTCTTCTTCTTCTTCTTCTCATTATTATTACTATTGCTGTTGTTATACTTATGATAATAATAATAATAATAATAATAATAATAATAATAATAATAATAATAATTATTATTATTATTATTATTATTATTATTATTATTATTATTATTATTATTATTATTATCATTAGTAGTAGTAGTAGTAGTAGGAGGAGGAGGAGTAGGAGGAGGGGGAGCAGATGTAGGTGGAGGAGGGGAGCGAGGTGGTGTAGGAGTGTGTCTTTCTCTTTAATTTTCTAAATATCATAATTGTCATTGTTATTATTCTCCTGGTAAAGAAAAAAAAACAACTCAAAGTTTATTTCTATGACGATCAACATCAACGTCATCATCGAATTTTCTTTGTCTTTTGTTTTTCATTTAAAATCCATTTCGGTATTCTCATCAACACTTATACAATTACGGACGATAAGGACAACCTCATCATTCTTCTTCTTCTTCTTCTTCTTCTTCTTCTTCTTCTTCTTCTTCTTCTTCTTCTTCTTCTTCTTCTTCTTCTTCTTCTTCTTCTTCTTCTTCTTATTATTATTATTATTATTATTATTATTATTATTATTATTATTATTATTATTATCATCCTCTGCTTTCAATTTTGTTTCCATATCTTACCGATTGTCTTCCCGACAACTGGGGCAACGAAGCCCATTGTATACATTGGTTGCTCATTAAAATCTTCACATCAGATCATTCATTTACATAGCCACATGATGAAAGAAAATTTGGGGAATGAAGAAAGAAAAAAAGGGATCTTTCAGTTGGGCTGCCAGCATTTCAAAAATTACAGAAAATTTTAAAATTTGGCACAATAATACACTTGCCCAAACCGAATTGCTGGAGTTATTTCATTTCTTCCAGAAAAATGTTTTTTAAAAGTTATAGAGGTTCAATTTTTGATCATTTTCATCCAGTCGGGAAACAGGATTTGGAAGGTATCATTTGTGCGTGACTGCACATTTTGTCCTCATCACTTGAAAATAGCATTTGTTGTCAATATTTTTAAACAACACGTGTCATGTCTCCGGTAATTTTATTTCGATGTTATTTTCAGTACACCTCACAACCACCTCAATGTTCATTGCTAAAGCGTTACATGCAATAAACGCATTACAGCTTTTAACAATAATAGTTGGAAAAATTAGATGGAAGTTCTCCGATAATTTTATTTTATGTAAATAAATGTTTATGTTAATTAAAAAAATTGCCACCAAAATTGTATACAATGCCAATGTTCTTAAAGAACATGTGCATATGCTATATATGAAGTTAAGAGTGAAAAAATAGGTTTAAAAAGCAAACATTTAAGAATACAATTAGCAACACATTGCAAAATATTTTTGAAATTGAAAACGGAAGTTAGAAATGCCTTCAATTAATAATCAAAATGTGCTTCTTCATAGATAAAAAAAAAAAAAAAACTTTTCAAAGAATGCTGTCAACCCATGTTTTCTTGCAGGCTTTTCAAAGACTGTTACTATGGCAACAGGCAAAATAATTCTCATGTACCGCTTGTAACTATCGAAGCAGATATAAATGTGTTTGTGGCTTACGATAGGCTTACCAAAAGTTTCAACTTTAACTACTGAAAACTCTTTATTTATTGTTCCGATGAACGAAATAGCCTGCTAGTGAAATTAAGGTGCAATTCGCTGAGTACTCTTCAACTCGTGTACCCTTATCGCGGTTCACGGGGAAACTCAGCTTGACACAAAGTGTGAGAAGTCTGACCCTTTGAAATACAGATAGAACAGAAAGAAGAAAAACGAGTGGAGCTTTAGGTATTTTTTAAAACGAACTGTCTGGGAATCGAAACCGCGAGTCCCCTGCCCCAACCATTAGGCCATTGCGACTCCACACGTTATATATATATATGCAATCAATCAATGATAATGCAACACATAAACAAGTTTTTGATATTATGCCTCCTGCTATTGAGTCCGTATTGCCCGATTTTGCAATCTTGTGGATGTGTCAGTCTATACGGACTTACAAATGATAATAGCATTGATGACTATGCTTTCTTTCACTTATGGAAAGAACTATTAATGTTGCATTACTTTCATGTAAGATTATTTTTCCAAAACCTTTCCTTTTGTATCCGTAGCTTTGAAACATCGCTACACTGTTATCTGCAAGGCTTTCAATAACTTATATGTTCTAAATTTATAATTGGCCACGAAAAGTTTTGAATGAAGTTCTAGCTGGATGCATACAACACATAAAAATAGACAGGCCTTGCAGATGGGGGAATAACAAGAGCGATTGTTGTGCGTGAGTGTGTATGTGTGCACTTGTGTGTGATTGTGCGCGCCTGAATGTGCGTTTGTGCGTGTGTGCGTGCATATATATATATATATATATATATATATATATATATATATATATATATATATATATATATATGTATATATATATATATATATATATATATATATATATATATATATATATATATATATATATATATATACTCATACACTAAACAAATAATTAGAATGATGGAAGGGGAAAGGTAAATAAACTGTATGTTAGTGAACAGGCTTCATTATTATCCCTTGAATATATCAATTGGAAGTTAAATTGATGTTGAAGGCTTAGAGCAAAAGCGCTATTTTTATAATCGGCAGTTTAAGCCGAGGTTATTCATTAGTTTCCAATACTTGCAAGTCCAGTATCCCTCAGGTCCCATTCCAAAATTACAGACTTTTGATAGAGGTGTCCTCTCATTTTGTATTAACCCTTAAACCGAGTGGTCAAGCATATGCATACACATTCTATTGCGTACAAGATATATATATATATATATATATATATATATATATATATATATATATATATATATATATATATATATATATATATATTTGTATATATATATATATATATATATATATATATATATGTATATATATATATATATATATATTTGTATATATACATATATATATATATATTTGAATATATATATATATATATATATATATATATATATATATATATATATATATATATATATATATATATATATATATATATATATATATATATATATATATACATGCATATACATATATATATGTATGTTTGTATGTATGGATGTATGTGTGTGTGTATGTATGTATGCATGCATGTATATACATTAAATCAAAATACGGTTGTATTCGAAAATTGAAGATATAACTTCCGGAAAGTAAATTCACGGAAATATGACTTGCCTATCTCTTCTCGCACACAAATATATAGAAAGTATCCTGTTCTTTCATTGGTAGTTGGCCAACCTCTGAAGTATAATCACTGCATGAATGCTCTCGACTGGGTGGTTAGGGCTTTAGAATAACCATCGTGAGTTCGATACGGATCGCTGCGTTCCTTTCTTATTTTGATTTTCTTTTTTCTTTTGAACATGACGCTATATTTCATCTAGCTTCAGTCTTCTCCGCTAGCAACAATGAGTAGATCCTGTATCTCCAAAGACCAGCTTCTAACAGTTTATGTCACGACTGAATCTCCCTGAAGTCTAGGTGGAATGCTCAGCCACTCGCACGTAAATTTTAGCAGCGGACTACTCCGTTGATCGGCTCAAGTGGATTCTATGTAGTTGTAATCGACAGTGCCAATTTTGTATATAATCACCTCACAAAATGATATCTTGTGAAAGCAATTTGATAAATGGTTGGTACTCTGTAAGAGGGATTCATTTACATTGTATTCGGAATTACAGAAATAATTCATTGTCTATCGTTGATAAACTGCATTATTTTCATTGTTGGCACATACATTGTTAGTGACGTCATTCTGAAATGGTAACTTCTGTGAGAGCACCAAGCGCTGATTTACATTCAATCTCATCTTACGTTATTCGATATAAACAACAGAAGCCAAGCATAACCCAGAATGCTCCACTGCCTCTCAAAAATAGTTCACTCACTTATGCATAAAACCTATCGAATGGGACTGTGGTCTTTTTCCAGTTCTAGCTATTTAAAGCAAAGATATTTGGTACTTTTTTATGGCATACTGGATGGAGAACCATCTCTTTTCAATCCGCACAAAAACATTTAGGTGTAAAATAGGGACCTTTTTCCGAACTTACGTTTGTACACGTGTATACTGTGTAAGAGACGAAGCAATCTTTCTTGACAGACACGTTATAAGTAATCTTGCACACCATTGTGAAGTGTTATCTTCGCCTAAATTATAATCAATAGCATCTTCTATTCCTTAGACTTATGAGACTATCTGCCAAACGTCAATCCTATAACGTGCTACCTTCATTACCATAAAGGTTTATATGCTTTAGAATGTCATCTCAGCAGAATTTGAATGACTGATGTTTTTTTTTTTTAGTGATGTTGCAATTATCTGGGGTGTCTTTAGTCTATAGAGATTACAAACATTTAAGAATAATCATTGAGATGGATGAACTTTAAATGTGAATAAAGCATCTAAATAAGTATTTTTCAGCCTTTTTAATATTCAAGCCAAACCATTTTAGGGGGCACACCAAATAATGTAAAACCCGAGTGAATTAACAACAGACGCCTTATCTTTCTAGTAATGCCGGTATTAATTTGTACCCATGTTTATTAATTTGTCTTTAGGTTTTAATTGCTAAGAGGCCACCTATATTATAATATATGGTATTTTACAGTATCTTATTTTATTTATAATATACACTGTGACCGTTTTGATTTAGTGTTCGACGGTTTTTCTCGTGAATTGATCGAGGCGAGCTACCCTTTTAAACCGGAGTATCAGCTTGTTATTTTGATGAGAGCTAAGATTGTAATTATCAGAGTTCGAAACTACGTGAAAAGGATATATCTATTTATTTCTTCTGAGATTTTATCTCACCATAGAATGGTTCTTTAGCTCGCCCCCTCGCTCTTTGTCAACTCATGAGGTGAGGGCATTATGTAGCTAATCGAGTGGTTTTTTTTTTGCTCTTATTTCTAGTAATGCCAGAACTAATTTTTACAGTTGTCTATTAATTTTCATTTAGGTTTAAATTGCTAAAGGGTCAGATGTATACAAATTCGCGCACGCATGGACAAACATAAGAAGAGGGCATCAACAATCATCCGTCATACACATACCACTCACGAAGCTAGTTATGAAATGTAATCACTTATCAAATGGAGGCGGAGACATGTGATTTTTGGATTACTCGAAGTACCTGCGTCCTATCTATCTATCTATCTATCTATCTATCTATCTATCTATCTATCTATCTATCTATCTATCTATCTATCTATCTATCTATCTCGCTCACTATATATATCAATCGATCCATCGATCTACCTGTGTTATTGATAACACCTAGGAGAATGTACCTCCTTTCCAAAGTGAATAGTTTCGACCACAAATCGTAATATCCAACCCCTTACTGAGTCGGCAGATGAGAACAAATGACTACTTATCATCTCATATATATATATATATATATATATATATATATATATATATATATATATATATATATATATATATATATATATATATATATATATATATATATATATATATACACACAAAGATACACACATATACATGTGTATGTATCCATATGCCTGCATATATAGGAAAGCTGTAATGAACTCATATTATTAAGTCCATACTTTGATATACATACAATAGTATATGGCCAGTCCGAATCTACAGCCTGTCTGCTCAAAATGAAATAAGTCGGTTCAGGACAAAGCTATTCATTATGCAAACTTTTAATTTCCTATTGTCTCCAATATATTTGCCTCCTCCCACTCTTTCTCTTGTATTATGTATACTGTTCTCTTCCCCTTTCTCTCACTCACTCCGAATGCACCTACATATATAAAATGGAAGGGGAAGTGAAAGGTGATGCACATAATATTCATATTCATAAAGGTATCTATTTACCTATCACTCAGCTGGACATATACTTACACATACACAAACATAAAGATGCGCACACACGAAAAAACACACATATATTTATCTATCAATCTAGTTATTTACATCTCTCTCTCTCTCTCTCTCTCTCTCTCTCTCTCTGTATATATATATATATATATATATATATATATATATATATATATATATATATATATATATATATATGTGTATATATATATATATATATACATACGTATATATATATATATATATATATACATATATATATATATATATATATATATATATATATATATATATATATATATATATATATATATATATATATATATATATATATATATATCTATATATATATATATATATATATATATATATATATATTTATACATATATAGGTATATATACATATATAGATAGATAGGTAAATAGATAGATAGATTGATACGCACGTATACACATATACCCCCACACACGCATATTCTTGTATGTACAGGAATATATCTCTATCACCGGGAGATATGTGAAATTCTCCTCCAATTGGAATCGTATCAGCTCAAAATGGTAGTCTTTAGACAGACATAATTAAACAAAAGCCGACGGGTATTTCCGATCTAATGAGCTGAATGCTTTCAATCGCTCCTTTCCCTGCATCTATTTCTATATACAGACGCCATAACTTTGTGCATTTTCTCAATTGTTGCATTCATGGCGGCCAGAAGGTTTCTGTGGAGATATGTCTGATGCTATTTATGTAACTACTCGGCGTTTGAACAATTGTACACTCTAAGTGGTCCCTCCTCTATGGAATACAAATACAACGTATAAATAAAAAAAATAAGTTTTAAAAATAGACAATAAGAATTCTGTGTATAAATGAAT
>NC_142933.1:101929941-101957441 GCF_046866305.1 Octopus bimaculoides
ATATATATATATATATATATATATATGTGTATATATACACATATACTCTTAACTGTTTTACTTGTTTCAGTCATTTGACTGTGGCCATGCTGGAGCATCGCCTTTTGTCAAGCAAATTGACCCAGTACTTATTCTTTGTAAGCCCAGTACTTATTATTATATCGGTCACTTTTGCCGAACCGCTAAGTTACGGGGACGGGATCATAACAGCATCGGTTGTCAAGCGATGTTTTTGGGACAAACACAGACACACAAACATACACACAAACACACACACACACACAAACACACACACAGACACAAGCACACACACACACACACACACACACACACACACACACACACACACATATATATATATATATATATATATATATATATATATATGGACATATATACGACGGGCGTCTTTCACTTTTCCTCTACCAAATCAACTTACAAGGATTTGGTCAACCCGAGGCTATAGTAGAAGACACTTGCCCAAGTGTCTTCTACCATAGTCTCTACTACTGCAGTGGGATTGAATACAGAACCATGTAGTCGGTAGCAAGCTACTTACCACACAACCATTTCTACGCCTATATATATATATATATATATATATATATACTTGGTTGTGCCCTTGGGTTTAACAGAGAGAACAAAGAACAAGAGACATAGAGAGCTTGTGTATTATGGTCTGAAATGTGTTTTTTGATGTGAAGAATTTGAAGGATACTAAAAAAATAAACGATTACTAAGAAGAACTAAAGAAATAACATCGAATTTTTCCTGAAGTAAAATTTTGGAAAAACTTAACTCACAACGCATATTCCTGTTCGTATTCTCACGTTTCATTTGTTGTCGCAAAGGCAGCGACATTCATTTATTTTACGTCACAACCTTTTGTTGCTGCATGTCTGTGCGTTTCAGCATCTAACTTGTGAGTGTGTGCGTGTCTGTGTGTGTGCGTGTGCATGAGTCTTTACGTGTATATGTATATGTACATGTAAGTATATATATATATATATATATATATATATATATATATATATATATATATATATATATATATATATATATATATATATATGTGTATATGTATAATAAATGAACAAATAAAGATATATATATATCTGTATATATATATATATATATATATATATATATATATATATAAATGAACAAATATATATTTAAGCGCATATTTATAAGTATATACACATGTATATATGTATATGGAAATATATATATATATATATATATATATATATATATGTATATATGGATAAATATGTAACTAATACATAACCACGCATATATATATAAGCTAATACATATGCACTCACATATATATAATATATATATACACATGTATATATATAAGTAAACATATATATATGTATATACGTATATAAATACACACACACACATACATATATATATATGGATAGATTGATATAGATTGAGAGATAAATAGATAGTTGGATAGGTAAACATGAAGGCAAACACCGGCTTGCATTCATGCGTAGATGTATACACATACATACTAAGATACATAATGGCTCACATATCAAATTGTATATTCTATTAAGGAAAGAATAAACTGACTCGGTATATTTTATAGCCGGTCAACTGCATTTTCTTTCGTCATCTCCTTCCAGAAATGTAATTTATTTTCCCATTTACCATTTATAAATAAAGGCAAAATACAAGCAAGGAAAATAAACGGATATTATCAAAGAATATATTGGTATTCATGTCATGCATTTTATATCCGGTCATCAATTTGCAAACTGCTGTTTACATTAGTTAATCAAGAATGAACGATATATATATATATATATATATATATATATATATATATATATATATATATATATATATATATATATATATATATATATATATATATTTATATATATATATATACGTGTGTGTGTTTGTGTGTGTGTGTTTGTGCGTGTGTGTGTATGTGTGTGTGTACGTGAACGCATACACACAACATACGCATACATATCTTTGGAAATGTGGAAAAGAATCTGTTAACAAAGCTAATATACACGCTCTATTATAATTGCTAATATTTTTTTCACCATCTTTCTTATAGTTGTTATTCTTATAATATGTAATTTGCTCTGATAGCTTTCTTGTTTTTTTTTTGGTATTTTTTTTTTCTCTTGAGCTTATCATTTTATTATAGCAACCACTTCACGTCTTCTTCTTCTTGCTTCTCATGCTACCACCACCATCACCTTTACTAAGTTTTCGAAAGTTTTATTTTAAGAGAATTTTCACGTTGTGCAACTGTTTAATATTGCATGATTTTCTCTTGATAATAGTAAAGAAAAAAAAAATGCTATTTATAAGTGGAGTAATTTTTTTTTTTTTTTTTTTTGGCTATAGGCACAAGGCTTCAATTTCAGGAGAGGGGTAATTCGATTACATGGACACGAGTGCTCCATCGGTACTCATTTTATCGATTGCGAAATAATGAAAAGCAGAAATCTATCACGGCAGAATTTGAACTTTGAACGTACAAACAGACAACTACCGCCAAGCATTTTGTCCGGTGTGTTAACGATTCTGTCAGCTTGATGCCTTATTTATAACTGAAACATTAGTTTATGTTTCATCGTCATAGTCGTCATGATCAATGTCGTTGCCATCATCATCATCACCACCACAACCACCACCACCACCATTATCATCATCATCATCATCATCATCACCATCATCATCTTTGTCGTCGTCGTTGTCGTCGTCATCATCATCCTCATCGTCCTCCTCCTCATCATCATCCTCATCCTCGTCATCATCATCGTCGTCGTCCCAATTTTATCACGCGCGACCGAATGCTTGATGGAATTTTGTCCGTCCCTGTGTACTTGGTTCAAATTTGACATGTCATCCTATGTGCACTAATGAAAAATATGAGTCCAGTATATGTTATGTAATGAGGGCAATATGATAAAAGGAACCGTCCCCTGAAAATCCCAGCCTTTACGTTCTGGGTTCAAATTCCACTCGTTATCCTTTCGTGGTCGATAAATTATCTACCAATCAGTTATTAGGGTCCCTGTAATTCACCTGTAACTCCAACAACCAGAAACGTCCAGGTTTTCTGCCTATCATGGAAACTACTATAATAATAAATATTATTGCTGTTAATATCATCATCATCATCGTCATCATCATCATCATCATTGTTATTATTATTATTATTATTGTTGTTCAGTAGTTTTATTTTTATAACGTGCTTTCACTTCACTACCGAGCGCAGCTCTGTGCGCCTTGGGTATGTGCTGTAGTTTGCTGTGGTGCTCTTATGTTTACTGTATTGAAAGTGTTTTGCGTAGAATTATTATTATTATCATTATTATTATTATTATTATTATTATTATTATTATTATTATTATTATTATTATTATTGTTGTTCAGTAGTTTTATTTTTATAACGTGCTTTCACTTCACTACCGAGCGCAGCTCTGTGCGCCTTGGGTATGTGCTGTGGTTTGCTGTGGTGCTCTTATGTTTACTGTATTGAAAGTGTTTTGCGTAGAATGTGTGCAGTACCCAGTAGTGCAATTTTCTGTGCAATTTTCTGATACTAACTATTAGTATCATTATTATTATTATTATTATTATTATTATTATTATTATTATTATTATTGAGTGAAAGAGTAGTGCATGCCACCAAAGTGACACTGGGGAAAATATACGAAGGCCATTATACCCATCATGACTACTTGTCTGATAATAATGATACTAATAGTTATTGTTGTTGCTATTATTATTATTACTACTACTACTATTACTACTTAAAATATCATTTGAATCGGAAGTTGAGGTAGAGTGGGAAGTACTGCCTTCTAGTGTTTTAATCAAAAGATGGTCAACAGAGGCAAGACCAGTGACACCAAATGGACCGTCCCTGAGTAAGATTTTCTGTGCAGGAGGGCAAACAACTCAGCGGGATTTGTTCCTGCTTCGTGTTTGATTCATATACGGGTTGATAAAATAAAGTACAATATGATTCATTTTTCTCCTCCAACTGCTGTTGGACCTCTTCCTCATACTATTCCTCATTTTTTTCATTCTTCTTCAACTTCTTGGTCTCTCTACTCCTTTTCTTCTTTATCTTCTTCATCTTTCATTTCTTTCGCTTTCTTTTCTCTTCTATTACTTCTTTCTATCTTCTTTTTCTGCTTCTTTCTCTCCTCTTTCTCTTCACTTTCTTCTTCTGTCTCTTCTTTTTCTCTTCTTGTCAACTTCTTTCATTTCTTTCTCTTCTTTTTCTACTTTCCTTTCATTTTCTCTTCTTTTCTACTTCTCTTCTTTCACTTCTTTGATTTCTTTCTCTTCCTTTTCTTCTTTCTATTCTTTTCTCTTCTTCTTCTTCTTCTTCTTCTTCTTCTTCTTCTTCTTCTTCTTCTTCGTCTTCTTCTTCTTCTTCTTCTTCTTCTTCTTCTTCTTCTTCGTCTTCTTCGTTTCTCTTCTTTTCTTCTACTTCTTCTTCTTCTCCTTCCTCTCCTTCTTCTTCTTCTTCTTCTTCTTCTTCTTCTTCTTCTTCTTCTTCTTCTTCTTCTTCTTCTTCTTCTTCTTCTTCTTGATGTCGTCGTTGTTATAGTCGTTTTTGTTGTGGTTCTTCCATTTCCTTGGTATTGCGTTCGTACTTATTGTTTTCTATTCCGCTCAGTAAAATCATCGCAGATTCTTTACTACAAAATAGAAGAAGCAAATACATAACCGACGCAAAACATGCCGCTTTCTCATACTGCTAACCTTTTATTTCGTTCTGTCTCTCTAATAAATTAATGGAATTAGCTGCAATATAAAAAAAAAACAATGAAACATAAAGAATATTTCTATAAAGAATAATCACCCCACCATGACTTATATATATATGTATATATATATATATATATATATATATATATATATATATATATATATATATATATATATATATATATATATATATATATATATATATATCGATGAAGAGAAATATGTTTATGTGTGTACACATACACATATGTAAATATGTATATACATATATTCATACATATGGAAACTCACACACACACTCACACATATCTATCTATCTATCTATATATATATATATATATATATATATATATATATATATATATATATATATATATATATATATATATATACATAATATATATTCAATGAGTGCTACATCACAAGCAAACATCTAAACAAACAAGCCAGTTGCCACACAAATACGGAAATACAAACGCCACGAATACAGCGTTAAATAGAAAGATTCTATAAAATTAAACTCAATAAGAAATTACGAAGAATTTGTAAAGAAGAATATCAAGAGAGTTCTTTATATTTATAAATGTTCGCATTATGTTTCGTTCGTGATGAATTATATGCATGAATCCCGCACTTAGCGAAAGAGTTGTTGTTGGTTTTCTTTTTCGCGCAGAACTGCGCGTGTTCTGGATAAATTACTCTCAGCAAATAAACTGCATTTACATAAAAGGGCTTAGACAAGTTTTTTCGGTTATTCTAAACAATCACACACACACACACACACTCGTATATACGTGCTTCTTGAATTGTATATTTGTTTAGAAAATTCAAATGTTTTTGTTTACTTCAATTACACGTGCGCGTGTACATTTTTTTGAAAGAATTCTACGACTACCTGTGACTAATATGTTGATGTTCTATTTTGTATGTTATGTTTTAAAGAGATTTTTGGGCTTCTTACATGTTGCTTTACTTTTAACGCCTCTGTGTATAGTTGTTTTGTTTTCATGGATGAAGTTGTTGTTACGTATGCTTGTTTTCTATTTAATTAATTATTATATCTATACAAAACAAATCTTGTTAACTGAGATGAAACTATATACTCACCGTAGGTAGACAAGCTTCATGATTGGAGCGATGAGAGTTCGAGACACCACTATCTACCAAAAAATATTCTAATGAAAATAATAGGAATATACTTCTTTATACGGTCAATTCGTAATTGGAATTTATAGTGGATTTATTTTAAAGTTCTGCCCTTCCATGTCAAATCCTGCTGAAGTCGAAATTCCTTTCCATTATTTTCGAGTTGATAAATATGAAAAATCTAAGTATAGGCCCACCTATATTTCCTACTGGCCTAACATTTCACTTGTTCTCACTTGAGTGTAAAAAATGTATTTATGTTCGTGTCGAAATCAGTTATCAAATTTAATTCCTTAATATTGCATATGCTGATATCAAGTCGTCATCAATATCAATTGCATTTCTTAGCACGCCGGGTGAAATGATTAGCGGTATTTCGTTTTTCTTTACGTTCTGAGTTCAAACTCCGATGAGGTCGACCTAACCTTTCATCATTTTCGGGCCGATATATTAAGTACCAGTTGCTGAATTGTGCAAACCATGACCCAGACTTTATGATGATCATCGTCTTTGATGATGAGACAGGTTAAAGGTTTTGCACCACAAAGTCAAACGATCAAGTTATAAGTCGCCTTCATGATGCTGTGGGTTGAAAGTGATCGGACCTTTGAGAGGCGAAAACTTGGCAACTTTACCAGGACAGTGCCTTCGCTCAATTCGTCCACATAATCCAAGCTTTGCCGGTCAAGAAACACATCACTTATTGTACATGTTCCATGCTCTCCCGGCTTGGCACCATGTGGCTTCTTTCCCTTCCCCAAACCGAAACTCACATTGAAAGGGAAGAGACTTAAGTCGCGAAACTCCATAACATTCAAGAGAAGGTTTTTCCGGATGAGTTACCAGCCGTGGCAGGGCCGCCGAGAGAAGTGTGTGAACTCCCAAGGGTAGTGTTTTGAAGGTGATTAAATAATATTTGTGAAATGTATACTTTTTTTATACATAAATGTTGGATTCGTTGTTGGTGTGGTTGATTGTGTACAAAGAGTAAAATCGCCGAGTGAGCGATATAAAGAGTTTAATCGCTATGTTGGAGATATGTCCATCTAAAGTTGAATATTTTCTTACTTGTGTTTCATGACTGTTAGATTATTTAGTCGAGTGGTTCATTTAATAATTAGAAAACACTACACGTATCATTTTTATTTCGTTTCATGATTTTAACAGTTTTCATGGGATAGTTGCAGCTTATTATATTGCTACATAAGTTGTATTTATTGCATTAATGGCGATATGAATTGTTCTGTTACTTAGCAGAACTATTTCTATTTATGAATTTTTATTTTTCAAAGTCAATTACTCTATACTTGTATACATTATCATTGACGAAATTTTAAAAAGTGTTGCATATTTGATTCTTTACGTGTGCCGAATTTCTTTTCTTGATTCCTATTATATTATCATATGTATTGTTCAAAGCCTTTCCATAGCTGTCTTCAAGAAATTGTCATATTGTTAATGTTTTTTATCGTCCAATGGTGAGACTCAGGGTGATGTAGCAAAATCATATTTTCTCCTTCTGGATCCTATCTCATTCATTGTGTCTAATTATCTTCTCATTTCTTTTCGTCGCTTTCCTTTTCTCCATACTTTACGGTGTTAGCCATCCTTCTCTTATCTTATACAGTTTGCACCTTTTGTAAATAAGACCTATGATTAGAAATGTATTTATTCTATACATAGAAAGTGAACCTGTCTTATTTATTGTACATAGATTGTCCTTGCGCTATTATATTCTCTTCCAAGCAGTCGGTAGGTGGCGATTATGATACAGTATTCATAAAATACGACATTGTATATCATTTACCATTTCACTTTTATATCTATGTTTGTGTCCGTTTTACATGTTGGTCTTCATTATATGTATGCGTATATCTACCAAGTTTACAATTATATCAATTATCCAATCAATCAATCAGACTCTTTCTCCGTGTCTTCTTCTCTTTATAGACGCATATATACATATAAACATATATACACAAAATCCCATCATCTTTTTGTGTGCGAGATGTTTGGGTGTGTATACGCTTGGCGAGATCTGGGTGACCGTTATCAGAAAGAAAAGTAATTATCACAAAATGAGAAAGGGTTGGACATTTGACGTTAAAAGCAAGCAATATAGTGTACACATGAATACATAGATACGTACATACACGCATGAATGCATTCATATGAACATATTAATCTGATGGTGTTTTTTTTTACAATTCCTATTAATGATTATGTACAGCATAAACTCCTACTTTATGTGTGTGTGTGTGTGTGTGTGTGTGCGTGCAAATTTTGGAATGAATTGCGAGCCAATGGATAGAACGCAAAATGGTCAGGGTGTGTATAAGAACAACGTAGACATAACACTTATGTGAGATATCGCAGAACATAACTTCCTGATTATTGATATTATTTTCGCCTCTAAAAAATAAATCAAGATTACCGAATTGCACCGGACAACACATCAGGAGAAGAGAAGAAATACTCTCAAGAATGACAGTTCGCTAACTCCAGACACAGACGCGTGTGTGAACCCTTTATCCCTACTAGACCTCTACTAATGTGTAGCAGAACGCAACTAGCAATCGAACTTCAAAACCAAGCTCTCTCAAGAGTTGAGATTACGAAGGAAATAAAAGAAGAGTATAAAGAAAACCCAATTGTACGGGCTCTCAAAATCTCTAAAGAAACACCCATCAGTAGGGGACATAAAGTCTGACCCCAAGATCTATTACTTCGCCAATTAAACCTTGACAAAACCAGATTCGTCTTTAATGAACCAAAATGGATCATATATTAATTATTCGTCATAAATATTGAGAGAAGGTCAATATGCAATTCAACACATCAAAATATTAGGTTCTGCATTAGAATCGAAATACACACAACTCACATTATTTGACACCTGGAAACACAACGATTCAGAGCACTAATAATATACGGTCTTAGGAGCAATCATGTCAAATGATGCATCTTTCATCCACCAAAACACCAAACTAAACTGTAGCTACAAACATCTCTTTGAATGGATACTACGAATCTTTGAGTCGAGAGAACTGGTAGTTGAGCTGAAACAATGGCAAGAACCTTAGCTCTGAGTAGATTAAATCACGGCTTTGGTTTCCAATCTCTAACGGTCTTATAGATGAGACTGAAGGATTAAAAAGAACGTTCTCCCGTAAACTAACTTCGACTAAAATCCTTAGTTATTATGAACAGCTGAAAGGGCCGCCGCTCTAATCTTTTGAACGCCTAAGAGCGATATATATTAGCATGTGTATAGTGTATGGAAAATCATGGAGGGATATGTTCCTAACATCGGCAATAAAAAAAACTTTTAATTTAAAAACGGTCAGTTTTTAAACATACTACCTTCGAAATCACGAACAAAAATATTCTATAGTACCACTCTGATATTTGGTGTATCCAAAGATATGAAAAGGACTTCTACTGAAACATTCCAGAAATACTGGATTAATTCGTAACGACCATATTGGACCAGCCAACAATTCAATGATACACTCGGGGAAGATCAGCTTTTACGAACTTCCAGCCATTAAGCGATAACAATGCTGAAAGAAAATAAATGACTAAAACCATTAAAAGAATATATATAATAAAACAAAAATACGGAGAAAAAACACAAGAAAGGAAAAACAACGCGAGTATGTGGTACATGCAAAGTATTAAGACGCTCAGGGAAGGAAAGAAAGATTATTTTACGTTTCGAACAACGCTGTTCTTCTGAAACAGGAAACAGAGGAAAGTCCAAAAGAAAAGGAAGATAATTGTGAAAACACTTTTAGGAATTCGGGTTAAAATACCCCTATAGACAAAAAAGAAAATCCGGCCAAGCAGCATTACAGTCCACAGAAGACTACACCTCCCATAATCCGGCTGACAGAAATGCACCTTGGCATTAAATGAACACTGCCATCTTTCACAAAGCTAAATATTAGCTTTTGGGATGTGAGAACATTCTTATGAAAAAATAATTTGACTTGACGCTTCTATCTTTGTTTATAGAAATGTTCTCCCATTCCGAAAGATTTTTTACCTAACATTATAAGATTCGGTATCGATTCTCAGGTGCGGTTTAGCGCAATGGTACAGGGCGCCCTGCAGTAATTTAAGAGGTACAGTTTTCCATTTTCTGCTGACATCATTTTCCTTCGTTTTATAAGTACCAAATCACTCCGAACTCCTATGTGTATTTATATATATATATATACATATAGACACACACACAAACATATATATATATATATATATGTGTGTGTAAATATTCATGTTGTAAAACTTCCATTAGCAGTTAGTAGTACTGCACATCCGTAGCATCAGCACTGAAAGGCTAGTTCATGGTAATTTTGCTTATATTATTTAGTACCTCTTATCTGGGATTTCATTCCATTCACAGATCAGTAGCTTCACGCTGTCACTAAGAATAATGATTTATCTTCCTTATTGGCTGCTCCTCCTTACCGAGACGATTAAACTGGTTACCACTACACCATCTTGCAACAATGCATATGACACTAACGTACTGCATAACACCGTATTTTCTCACACATCATTAAACATTTTACAGACAACAAAACTATATGAATATAGATAAATTCATTCACATAAACTAACTACACAACGAACAGACCTCCAGTAAACTCACAAAAACATCACATTTTGCATCAATTGCTTATCTTCAATTAGGTAGGCCTATGCAGCGTGTAGGTAGCGTCCTATTATGTACTACTTAACATGTTTATGCAAGCGATTATATAATTTTTAATCTTAAGCTGAATCAGTAACGCGCTTGTGTAAGGGTCCGTGCTTTTGGGTGTCTGTGCGTGTATTTCTGTGTCTTCGCATGTGTTTATGTGTGTGTGTATATATATATATATATATATATATATATATATATATAATATCGACATCCTTTAATTGTCATATTAATTAGATGCTATTTAAAGTTCTATACTTAAGAGATGTGGAATTATGTACATTATTTACTTTTCTCAGATATTTGTCATCTTGTTTGTTGTTAACACCACGTTTCCAGCCTTCATCAGGTATCTTAGGGAAATTTTGAACCAGGGTTCTCATTCTCAAGGTATTTTTCAATGTTATTATTATTATTATTATTATTATTCATGTCACTGTCCCGAATCGAACTCGGAATCTTGGCGCTAGCAGCTCGCGCTCTTAACCACTACGCCATATGCCCGTGGGTGATTTTTATGGGGTGAATTTTAGGGCTCATAGATCTAATATTTTCCTATCCTTCCTTAACACCGGTTCCCATATGATACTCATATCTGCAATCGATCTGCTTATGTGGTTGTTGTGTCCGAAAATATGTCCTGCTTCATTTAGTTTTCGTATTTTTTCAGTGGTGTTCGCTATCTATTATTTTAACTTCATCCCACAAGGGGAGTTGATGTCCAATTTCCCAAACATGATCAGCTATACTCGATTTATCAATATCTTCTCGTATCAGAGCGTTGCGATGTTCGTCTACTCTTATTCTGAGGGGCCGGCATGTTTCCCCTTTGTATAACCTCAGAACCTCAATTTAGACGCGATACTATAAGCTTACGCCTTGCGTGCTAACATTTCTTATTTCTTTATTGCCCACAAGGGGTTAAACATAGAGGAGACAAAAAAGACAGACAAAGGGATTAAGTCGATTACATCGATCCCAGTGCGTAACTGGTACTTAATGTATCGACCCCTAAAGGATGAAAGCTAAAGTTGACCTCGGTGGAATTTGAACTCAGAACGTAACGGCAGACGAAATACCGCTAAGCATTTCGCCCGGCGCGCTAACGTTTCTGCCAGCTCGCCGCCTTTCATTTCGCTCATATTAGATCGCCACTTCCGTCCTTGAAATATAGACTCGTATCGCAAGTTCGATTTCATTCCTGTTTTGCTTTTCTTAGCCATTATCTCTGTTCTTTGTTTGACAATTCGCCACCCCACCTCTGTTTGTCCGCATTATAGTCTTCACCATATTCCTTTCTCATATGGCCATCACTTTGTACTTTACTATACAAGGCGTGATTTAAAAACACTTATCTGCAATTACTTATAACACAGAATGAACAATTCCTCAATCACTTTTATCATTATTACCCTCCTCTCTCTCGTTTTTTTCTAAAAACACCTAAAATCTGGGAGTGTACCACGTAGTATTCCTTTGCCGTTGTCTACATGACATTATTATCCAACAACAATTGTCTTCATTTGCAGCCCCTGCTACATGTCACCTGTCTCAGCTAATCTAGCCTTTCTCACTCAAAGCAGATGAGGGCCAGGCGCTTAACGTAATCCTCACTCCGTACTCTTATCTGTTCTGTTCTATCTGATACGCTGACCTCTTCCTTTCATCGGTCTACGCATTATTACTCAACCGACAAATGATGTTCACTTTCCACTTGCCGTTCCCCTTACTTAAGTGTTAGGGTTAGGGTAGAGACCTTAGTTTCATAGAGCTCACTTTGAGCTGAGATCGAACAATTCCAGCTGCGATCCAAACTTGCCTTCTTTTTTCTATTGAACTCGTCCGCCGGATTCATCTATTCACATCCTTAATTTGTGCACAAAAACACAATATTAATACACATATACACACACACACACACACACACATGGTCATTCCCCTTACTTAAAGAGGATATACTCTAGTCTTTAGTATCCGTAGTTTCGTATAGCTCTCTCTTTGAGCTGAAATCGAAAAATTCCCGCTGCGATACAAACTGCGTTCTTTCTTCTATGGAATTCGTCCTTCGGAGTCACCTATTCACATAATTAATTTATACACAAAAACAATACATTCATGCACACACACACATTCGACCTTCTCTTAGAAAACAAAGCGAATAAAGCTAAATATATGACAATGTTTACTTTCCTCTTTCTATTTTTAATTTAGTCTTGATTTAACCACTAATGACTCAACAGGAAAGAAAGAAAACGAAGGAAAAGAACAAGACGAATATTTCTTTTCTAAAAAGAAAACCTGTTAAAATACATTCAGACGTGACGTCTTCATAAAGAAAATTAAAAAGAAATTCTTTAAACAAATTAATTATTCGAATTATTTTTAATAACGGTTCAATTTCTGCTATTTTGGGAAGTAAGTTGATTTTGCAAATTCAATTAACTACCATTATCACACTATGTCACACCAAAATGCTACACTCCATGTAACCTGACCTACAGATAATTTGAATTAGAATTATGCGTTTCTATTTTTCTCTTCGACCATATTTATAGAACTTCTATATTTCACAATTACCTTATTTACACTTTCTCTTTTAAATTTTCAATTTAGTGATGAGTCAGTCAATCTTCTTTCAATCCCTGATGAATTCATATTCATTTTTTTACACACTGGTAATTAACATTTTCCCTTGTATTTCAACCACATTTCATGCACATCTATGTTATAGTATTCTGTAAGATTTTTTTTCTTAGCATTCCAATATTGTCTTAAGTCACTAAACTGGATTTCAAATATCAATCAAATTTATTAACGGAGCTTAGAAAATAATTATATAAGAGAGAGATCTTTATTCTTTAATCATGCAAATAGATACCTGTAACTTATCTTTGTTTTATTTCATATCGCGTCTGCTTAACAAAACTAGTAAATGGCCTTCAATTTGGAAGTTGAACCCTATTTCACTCTCTGATATTTTAAATTCGTTGAAATTAGATTAAAAGAAATTCGAAACTTATAATGTTCTTATGAAACTAATTTGTAAAGAATTTTAATAATACAGATATCTCAAGCCAAGCTTGAAAGCTCTTCGTGCTGGATGTTTGGAAGTTTCGGGGCCTTCCTTTCGAATGCAGCATTACACACCAGTCCTCCTCACTGAAATGAATATCTTCTTTTAATTTCATATATCGTTTGAAAATTAGGACTAAACGGGAGCAGATCAAGATGTTCCATATACCTCACTGTAAAATTTGATTTATAATATTAGGTACGATATCATCTATTACCATTATTCCAATACTTAAATGATAATCATTTTCTTAACGATCAGGATGGAAGAATTCAAAATTAACCTCAATGGGATTTGTATTTAGAACATAAAAGTCTGCAATTGAATAGACCATTATATTGTTTCAAACAATCTATACATTAAAATCTCAGTCGTAGCCAAAGATGATGCATACCGTCTCTAGAAGTTATAAGTTAGTTATAAGTTAGGTGGGAGCAGAAGTTATGTTGAGATGACACTCATTTCTCTAATCACATTTCCACAGTAAGAGAACAGCCATTAGGCCCTTTTCAAGGTTATTGCAAGAGAAAGCGGCTATGCACAAATATGTTACCCTTAGGCGAAGATCTTTACGTCAATGCTGACTGATGTAGTCTACGCTAACAAACAGAGCATAGAAATGATAGAGCATATGTGAATGACACAAGTGTAACATAACGGCATTATGATAGTCCATCCGGTGTTTTGTGCTTCTAGATTTCTCTAATAATGTTTAGAATGGTCTGTCATTATATTTAAACAGAGTCAGGTGCAGATAATAATTTAATCGGTTGTATAAATCAGCTACAAGTTATCGCATTGGTTGAATAGGTGTCCGTTTTCACAATTGTAAGGAAAGACGAAAGTACATGCTTAAAATAGTGAACATCTGGATGATAAGGACTTTCTTACGTTTAATATAAAACTCTCTTAAGTAAATGAAAGGCGCTTCAAGAGTTTACACGAGACATAGTGTGAAAATTACGCAAATTTCAGAAAAATTAAGATATATCAAGAAAGAATTCCCATTGAAAATTGCGAATAAATACATTAGTGTGATTAACTATGTTCTTTCAGAAACATTTGATTCTGTTTTCGATTTCATTGCTCAATTTGTAAGTAATTCATTGAACTCAAATGGATGAAAGCCAAAGCGGACTCGAAGTGCTAAGATCGGGAATAAATACCTGCTGATTATTTTCTCCCAGGCACTAAACAATGGTATGGCAAAAACCAAAAGAAGGATGCACAGAAAATAGTCACAGTAATTACTTATATCTCACTGCATACTTCACATTTGAATTAAACTTTCGTCATTACAGGGTCAATCTACTCATCTCTCACACATTGATAGAATGCATTTACGTATGCAAGGTTCTAAGACATTTAACGAATATTATAAACTTTACAATTGATGATAAATATATACCAGCAACGCAGCTCAAGTTCGTGTTAGCAATAATTATACCGAAAATTACGGAACACACAAACGTGTGTGTGTATGTGAGTGTGTGTGTGTATGTAAGTGTGTGTGTGTGTGTGTGTAAGTGTGTGTGTGTTTAATGGTGTGAGTATTGATTATAACTATATGTATATATATATATATATATATATATATATATATATATATATATATATATATCCACACGCATGTATGTAAACCTGTTTATACATGTGTGTTTGAGTATGCGTGTGTGTGTATGGGTGCGCATATGTATGCTTCAATATACATCTATATTCATTGGCATCCGGACGTAGTTGCAGTGTACTTTTACTTACACAATGATTGGCAACATATGAAAGTAGCATTGATATAGTTTCGAAATTTTATTTGTACCGTAAAATGTAAGGAGAAATATATATGAATATGTGCTATGATAGACAATAGATAAACGTGCGCACGTACACACGCATGCACACATTCATAAGAAAAAAGGGAGATATATTAAGTTACAAATGAACTTTAGTGTTGCGCATGTACTTTGAAGGTTTATCTAATACGATTCCTGAAACGTCTGCGTCATATACATACACGCATACATACATACATCTACAAATGCCTGTATTTAATGCTTCCTTACATACATATATACATACATACATACATGCATATATATATGTGTGTGTGTGTGTGTGTATACACACACATATATATGTATGCATGTATGTGTGTAAGGAAGCATTAAATAGAGTTTTTTACAGTCATTTTCATACGTTTATCATTCAATTTGATAATCGGGTCATTCAAAGTTGCGAAAAAAATTAGCGCCATCAAGTTAGTCATTCTATTTTCCTTTCGGAGCAATCTATTTAACATTTCGATCAATCAAATTAGCACGATAGCTGTTTTGTTTTTATCTCATGATCATTGTTTTCATAATCATGTGTTTTCATCTATTGTTTATGCTTTAAGCACTCTATCCTGCCTATGTCTTTTCTATGCGTTCTTTTATGTTTTCATAGTTACATGTATTTATTGTTAAAGACTTCATAAATTCACAATTACAACAAATGCTCATTTTCTTGGGGTTTGAATATATTATGTTTTGATGTTTGGAAAAGTACATATTGTTGGAAAAAGTATATATTTCTTTGGTTTTGCATTTTTTCTTTTATCGGGGAAAGGGTACTATGTACACTAAGATAATTATTGTTTTACAATCTTGATAAGATGACTTCGTTTGAGAGGATTTAGCCATCTATTTCCTGGCGGTCGAGGCATCTCGGGATGTAGATGTGGGTGTGTTTATACAAACGAACACAATTTCCTGGAGTGATAGGATCGGTGTTGCGCCTTGCGACTTGTTGTCTGTCTTGTACTCGCCATTCTTCCATGGTCCTGCCGGCTTCTTGTTCAGTTGCCAACCCTTTGCAGCAACTCAGCTGCGCCATTTCCGTACAATTATGAAACGGCGTGTAGGTAGGAAGGAGTTCCAGACTGATCCGTGGGTCGGCGTCAGCTGTGAGCTTAGCACAAAGGTGTAGCCGCGTGTTCCCGTAGATCAAGTAGATGGGTTCATCAGCTGGGAACATGTCGGCACATGATCGAACAGTTTACGTGAAGGACTGCTCGAAAGAGTTTCGCGTAACAGTATCGTTCCCAATGGTGAGGTGAACAAGGCCCATTTCTCCCGACACCGCATCATCCAGCCCTATCTTCTTTCGATATACGCATGTAGGTTATGAGTGACTCCATTATTACGAGTTGGTGGAAGTGGAAGTGATGTAAAATGCAACGGATACGAATTTTGCCATGAAAAACACTTTCGTGGGCAGATGAATCACAAAATATGTCATTTTAATTTGTAATTTTTAACATTAATTTCTTAGAATATGAGTAAACACACACATGTAAAAGTAGTGCTAAATTCAATAAATATTCCGAACTCGAATGATCACTGGCGAATTTGAATGCTCGAAATACGCTTCCTCGCATTTCCACTAATTTGAATACATTTTAATTTCAATGATGTAAATGCTAAATTCTTTGACCGAAGTGCGAAATTGAATGATCGTAAAACGAATTTGAATGACTAACGTCATGGCGTTAAAATTTTCGCGAATTTCAATGACCCGATTATCAAATTGAATGACAAACGTACGAAATAACTTCAAAAATCCATATATACGTGTGTTCGTGCTTTACAATATTGAATGTGCAAGTACATAGACGGGTTCATTTTGCATGAACAGCCTCGAGAGAATTGATCGATCAGCTCCTTTCTTATAAATGCGATTCTACATGTTGTCTCAACTAATTTTCTTGCTAAACATTTATTGTCATATATTTACAATCAGCCATTCACTTAGTGCTACACATATACACATGTAAAACTACGGCGAGTGTTACACAAAGAGAGAAACAGAGAGAGAGAGAGAGAGAGGGAGAGAGAGAGAGAGGGAGAGAGAGAGAGGGGGCAGACAAATAGACAGAGACGAAGGAGATGCAACATTGCACATTACATAAACAAATGTGATATTTAATCTAAAGTTAATTGATTTTTAATTCAGAGTTAATTGCAGCACTTATATTCTAACACTAATACTATTAACATCAATATCTGAGAAATACGTACGAACTTCTTCAGTGATGTCGGAAATCAATATATCTTCAATATATATTTCACACCAGTAACAATATATTAATGGCAGAATACTGATTCTAACAAATGGAGAAAACGAATCGAGACTACAATCAGATATGCAAATATTGCTGATGACGACATTTCAACCAGAGTCACTGAACGATAATTTAATTATTCAAAATACACAACCCGCTGTCAGTTCGATGTCACTTTTACATATATGTATGTTTATGTGTATGCATTTATGTATGTATGTATGTATGTATGTATGTATGTACATGTGCATGTACATGTGCATATGTGCGCATGTGTGTGCATGTGTGCATGTATATTTATATATACATATATGTATGTATGTGCGTTTGTATATATAATGAACATTTCGCATTTTGTAATTAAAATCGTTAATCAGTCAGCGAGTAGATTCGCCAGGCGATCCTATTTCATGATTATACATGTAAATATGATGGATATAGCAGCAGCGGTTGCTTTTTTTTTTATTTTAAAGATCATACTCTTTTCATATCAGCATCATCTCATATAATTAATTTCTGCCAACAAATAAGTACGGCGTAAATATATGATTTCAAAATGTTATCCTTCATTAAAGTCGATCAAATCAGTTGTGTATATAAATAATTTTAAAAAGATTAAGGATATTAATTATTGCAAATTAATTTACCGAATACGAACAACTGTGTTACAAACATCTATGCTACAAAAACCGTTTGAGATCAGTTGGACAAAAATAATTTGAATGAGGTATTGATCAAGTAATATGAAGAGGAGTGTTTTATGAATGTCGGATGAGATATGTCTGTCTAGTTAGTCGTATCTACAATAATGTGCGAAACGCAACAAATATCTCATATATATATATATATATATATATATATATATATATATATATATATATATATATATAATCATAAATATACAGCGATTAGCATTGAGTTGCTTCTCCAACATACTGAAAATTTAGAAATAGCAGTCAAAGAACTACTGATTCTAAACTACAAATTTTTCTCTAAATGGATGGCGATATTTATGGCACACACGGAACAAAAAACCGGAGGGGAAAGCATAAACAAAACAAGTCTTTAGTTAATCAGATACGATCGTTTCATGGTTAAGAGAATGAAAAATCCCTATTCCAAATCATCAGTCCGATATTCTGATAAATTTGAAAGTGTCTCTAAAAAAATTCACGGTAATATTTGGCCATGCGACACCAGAAATCAACGATAAGAAAGGCACTTACGAATTCATCGGCTAGTGAGTTCAGGCATCCCATCTCAAAGAAATCTATTCCATGTGCGTCACAAATAGTCCCGTATGAAAAAAGTCCCGTGTGAAGGGATTACGGGTTAACCACCTAACTTAGAGGTATCAAATATAAAATATACAAGAATAAGGGCAGGGAATCGTCAATTAATAATAGAATTAATAATTAACAATTTTGCCAAGTAGTTCAGTATGAAAAAACCTTTATCGGTAAAACCATTTATCATCATAAATATACAGGGATTAGCATTGAGTTGCTTCTCCAACATACTGAAAATTTAGAAATAGCAGTCAAAGAACTACTGATTCTAAACTACAAATTTTTCTCTAAATGGATGGCGATATTTATGGCACACACAGAACAAAAAACCGGAGGGGAAAGCATAAACAAAACAAGTCTTTAGTTAATCGGATACGATCGTTTCATGGTTAAGAGAATGAAAAATCCCTATTCCAAATCATCAGTCCGATATTCTGATAAATTTGAAAGTGTCTCTTGTATATTTTATATATATATATATATATATATATATATATATATATATATATATTAATATATATATATATATATATATATATATACATATACGTGGGACACTCCAGCGTTATACGTACTCTTGCTTCAATGTACGTATAGAAAAGCAGGGGACAAAGAAATACGTCTTTTTTCTCATATACTTTCCTTCATTTTCGATGCACTTGGTCCAGCAGTCCACAAGCTTGAGTATTCCTTCCAAGAAGAATGTGTTCGAGTAATCGTGCCACCATTTATGCACCGCTTCCCTCACATTTTCTTCCGTAGGAAATCGATGACCTCTGAAGGGACAACATCTGGGTTGTAGGCAGTGTGTTCCAGCACCTCAAAACCATATTGGTTAATGGTTTTAACGGTCTGGGCGGCTATGTGTGGCTGTGCATTGTCATGCAATTACAAAGCCTTCTTCATCAATAGCCTTCGGCGTCTGGTTCGAATTGCTGGCTTCAGTTTTTTTGGTCAGCAAAGCAAGGTGTATCTTGCACTGTTGATCGGACATCCCTTTCCCAGTGAAATCGAATCAATGCTTTTTGTACTTCATTGGTACACATTGCTAGTGGAACGGCCATGCTTTCACTGTATAGCCAGAAACAGAAATGGCGCGATAAGGCACAAACTTCGATCACGTGACCACAAAAGTACCAACTATAAGCATGCATGCGCAGAAATCAATATGACAATAATAAAGATAATTTATGGCAAAAGTGATGATAATTTTTTACTTCCTGTGTATGTGTGTGTACAAGAGTTTCATTTTCTGTCTTGCAAATCTAGTCATAAACTGTGGTCGGACCGAGGTTGTAGTAGAAAACTATGTGCCACACAGAGAAGCTGAAGACGGAACGATGTGTAACACTAAGCTACACCCTCGCCTGTAACAAAAGCTATTCAAAAGGTTTGAATGGCTGAAGTGTTTATGCGATGTTACGAATTTTGTACAGAAATTTAGAAAAGTATTTCAACAAAATTTATATGAAAGATTGTTGTCGTTGGCAATTTTCGGTTAGGACGACGACGGTTCCAGTTGATCCAATCAACGGAACAGCCTGCTCGTGAAATTAACGTGCAAGTGGCTGAGCACACCACAGACACGTGTACCTTTAACATAGTTCTGGAGGGATGACTGGCCCTTTGAAATACAGGTACAACAGAAACAGAAAGATAGAGTGAGAGAAAGAGTACATCAGGGTTCGCCTCCATCCCCTGCCGGAGCCTCGTGAAGCTTTATGTGTTTTCGCTCAATAAACACTCAGAACGCCCGGTCTGTGAATCGAAACCACGATCTTCCCACCGGAATTATTAAGTTTCCAGAGAACTGTTGCAGCTTCAGAAATATTAAATGTTTTCAGAAGGAAAAACAATACTTGTAGAAATGCGTTAAATATCCTGCTATAATTACGATATAGTGAAATATTTTTGTAAAACACGAGTTTGACTGTAGACTTCGAAACGACCTGGTAAGTACAGACAACTTAAAAACGTAAGATGTGTTTATTTCTTTTACCTTCACCTCTTATTTCAACTGTTTACAAACAGGTATAGGTAATTAGAAAATATTTGTATTGAATAGCGTGAGACACATTGTGCATTCAGAACAGCGTTGATTCACTTGAAGTATTTCATCGTAGGGGAATTTACATTATGATTTTAGTAGCATCTCAGGTCAACATTGGTTGTTAAATTTCAAATAGTACATCAGTAACTCAGTCGATATAATTTAATTTACTCTTAAACATATATAAAATGCGTGGGTTTTTATTTCACTAAGAAATTATTCTTATTTCTTTTCTTGTCTCATCGTTAGTAATGCTGTTACTTTTATAGTAAATATCATTTTGTTGATTATTAATTTGCTAATTGAAACGCACTCAGTTTTCTCTCCGAGATTCACGAACAATTTTCTCGTGCGGACGCTTAAAATACTATACACTTATGTATGGACGTGCATGTTGCTTTAATTATTGTATATTGTAATACTTTGAATATATACCGCGAAACCATTTATGTCTATTATTTTAAAAATTTAATATCGCCCTGTCATATATTTATATAACGACTTTCACTAAATATTGTGTGTCATACTCTGTACGGAATTATATGCTCCTAGTTTGCGATTGCAATGTACTTTACCTCTTTATATCATTAGTAACATGTCGATGCTTTCCATTCTTCTAAAGTTTTCTTGAATTTTCAGTTCCTCATGGCAAACTGTTTCCGAAAAGGTTTTACAATCATATACATTCCAAAGAAGTTCTTTACGCTGGACTATGAGTCTCATAATCATTGTCTCGTAGCCCTCAACTGCGTACAGTTTGCTTTGGGCTTGTGTAATTGTATCATTAGTAACTGCAAATCTAACTTCACTGATTGTAAACATTTACTGCCTCTCGTCGCTGCTTTGCTTCTCCACACCATACTACTCCTGAACATACGAGAGACAGTGTCATAATTATTATTTTTCTGTAGAGACGCAATATCAACCGCCCTTTCTTTCAGTCCGACATATAGTTATTTTGAAGCAAAACAGGAAAAGCTATCGTTCGTATTATAACAAACAACTTAGTTTACTGTTTACTTTCTCTTCCTTTAGGTGTTTGGGTAAAGACATACTACATTCTGATTTATATAATTCTCCCAGCTGATTCCGTGGTATCTGACAGTGTTTTTAATCTGAAAATTCTCAGCTTGTGTAATACTAACCATATATGCACTGTCTAACATATTTCCGGTGCATTCATTTGCTTTGTCGTCATTTTGTTTGGTCGTGGTCGATTTCGCAATCGTTCATGATATTAGTTTAGCAAATATTTCTGTTTTTATCTTTCTTTATATTATCTTTATGTCATACGTTTCCGTTGAAAATGTTAATTCTGAGGTAATGTTTATTAGTTTCGCACGAATGTTAATGGATGCATCTGTTCATACATGAAATGTCATCAAATTGAGGAAGCGAATACAATATAAAGTATATGAAAATAAATGTTTTTTTTTTTTTTTTACGAGTTTCGAAGTCATACCTTTAAAGGTAGCTAAAATTCTTATTGACAAGCACAACAAAAATATAAAGAATTAAATTAGTAATGCTTGAAATTTGGTTTTGGTCTTACTAAAAAAAAAAGCGTCACCGCACACTCGATAATAATAATAAAGGACGTGAAAAGGACGTCAAGAAAGCTCCTCATTAAGCATGGGGTCCATCGTCCACGTCCTAACTCTGATCGCCTATATATGAAAGGAGCAAATGGAGGAAGGGTAATGATAGTTGTCGAAGACTCCGTGCGTATACTAGTGACTGTTAGGAACGAGGGAGTAGTGAGAGCAGAAAAGAAAAAGGGAAAACAAAGGAAACGTACAAATAGGGCATGAAGATTGACACAAAAATGGACTAACCAATCAATTCCACGTAGCCACAACAGAGGCGACCAGAAAACAATATGTGGGGCAGGCTGATGAAAGGAACCCATAAAATAAAAGAGACCGAAAGCCTTATAAAGGAGGCGCAGGACCACCTATGGCTACAAACTTGGTGAGGTTGACCTTAGGAATGAGCAAGTGTCTCCGCTGTGTCGTATCTGCAATAGAGTTAAAGAAACTATTTCCCAGTGTAGACACGACTAGGTAGTGAAAGTGCTACATTGGAAACTGTGCGAAACGTGGAGGTTAAAGAGAAGCAAGTCGTTGTATGAGGACAAACCACAGAGAGTGGCAGAATCGGAGACTAGCAAAAATCTTCTGGCATTTCCCAATCGAAACACATTAGGCACTAGAGCATAACAGACCAGACCTTTTGGTGGTGGACAGGGTCCACCTCCTATGCTATATAGTTGATGCTGTATGCCCCTTTGACCCACAAGAAGAGAAGAAGAAAGATGAACAGATTGATAGAAACAACAGCCTTAAGTACGAAATAATCCAGCTATGGAAAATGAAAGAGGTGAAGATAGTGCCAATTGTTGTTGTGTTCTTGGTAATAGTATCAGAAGGCATCAAGAGGAACATAAAGGAAATTGGAGGAGAGTGGTCAGTAGAACTGTTGCAAAAGTTTTGTCTCCTTAGCACGGCGAGAATAATCAGCAAAGTATGAGGTAGCTGAAAAGAACGAATAGCATTGTACCGTAGGCTGCATGTAGTAAGCTCGCTACGCATGCATGACTCCAGGAGCTCCAACAAAACGTGTGACAATGAGAAAATGATAATGATAATAATAATAATAATAATAATAATAATAATAATAATAATAATAATAATAATAATAATAAATCATATTATCTATGGCTGCCCAGTCCTGGCTAAGAAGGAATATATTCACAGACACGACAGAGCTGGGACCTATATACACTGGAAGCTATGCCAACACTATGGAGTAACAACAGAAAAAAGATGGTATAAACAGACGCCAGAAAAGGTCACAGAAAACGAGAAAGCAACCATACTCTGGGATATGCCAATACACACAGATAGAGAAATTAAGGCAAATAGACCAGATATAGTTGTCAAAGATCATGAAGAAAAAAAAATGCTTCCTAATTGATGTATCAATACCAGCAGATGACAACGTTTCTCTAAAAGAAATGGAAAAACTTTCAAAATACAAAGACCTGGAAATAGAGATAACTCGAATGTGGTGTCTAAAAACAGAAACAATTCCTATCATAGTAGGTGCCTTAGGTATAATAAAAAAAATATTCAGACAAATACATAACAAAAACAACAGGACTTACAACTATATATAACATACAGAAAATTGCACTACTGGGTACTGCACACATTCTACGCAAAACACTTTCAATGCAGTAAACATAAGAGCACCACAACAAACCACAGCACATACCCAAGGCGCACAGAGCTGCGCTCGGTAGTGAAGTGAAAGCACGTTATAAAAATAAAACTACTGAACAATAATAATAATAATAATAATAATAATAATAATAATAATAATAATAATAATAATAATAATAATAAGATAATGTTATCGCAGGGTGAGAGCAATACTGAAGACAGAGCTGAACGCGAGAAACAGGATCGAAGAGATCAATGCTCTAGCCATACCAGTCGTGACTTACAGTTTCAACATCGTTAACTGGTCAATTACTGAACTATGTAATGTTGACAGAAAAGTACGAAAACTGTTGACAATGCATAGAATGCACCAGCCTAAGGCAGATATAGAACGTCTTTATCTGCTAAGAAAAGAAGAAGGCCGGGGACTTTTACAGCTGGCATTATCAATGAAGGTAGCCACAATTGGCCTAGACACCTATCTGAAAAACTCCGAGGACTGGATGCTTTTACTTGTCTTAAAATATGAAAGCAAGAAAGCATCTTACTCAGTAACAAAACAGGCAAAGGAATATCTAAGTGAATTCCAATTGCAACAAATTCAAGAATTAGACGAACTAGAAACACCTGCAGAAAAAGTTAAGCGCTTGAAAACCCGTGCTAAAATTGCTGCCTTAGCTATTATGACTGAAAAATGGCATGGAAAACCTCTCAATGGCAAATGCCCAAAGAGAGCGAATAATGCAGATATTGACAAAGCCCTTACCCACCAATGGTTAATGGCCTCTGGCTTGAAATCAGAAACAGAGGGGTTTATCATAGCAGCCCAAGATCAATGCCTACGTACAAAGAACTACCAGACCAACATATTAAAGAACGGCAGCTCCCCATTATGTCGTATATGCCAACAACAAAATAAGACCATCGATCATGTTGTCTCCATGTGCAGTCTGCTTGCGCCTACAGAGTATCTCAACAGGCATGATAGAGCTGCACAATATATTCACTGGGTAATATGCAAAAACCTGGACTTGCCCCATGATAAAAACTGGTGGGAACACAAACCACCCCCAGTACTTGAAAATGATCACATTGCACTCCTCTGGAACTTCACCATTCAAACTGACAGAAATATAGACGCAAATAGGCCAGACATCATACTGAAAGACTTCAGACAAAAATCATGCCTCCTCATTGATATGACTGTCCCAATCGATATAAACGTATCTGTCAAGACCTACCAAAATCTGAGCAAATATAAAGATCTTGAAATAGAAATTAGCAAAATGTGGAATCTGAAGACGAAAACAATACCTATTGTCATAGGTGCCCTGGGAATGACAGCGAAACCGGCTGATTATTACCTAGATCAGATTCCAGGAAACCCCAAAATGGCTGAAGTTCAAAAGATAGTGCTCATGGGAACTGCCCATATCCTACGTAAAATACTGTCTATGTGATCTCAAATTTTAAAGCAAACACATAATTTTCTTATGGTTTCTTAAACATTCACTTGAACAAAACTGTACAAATCCAAATATATGGTACCCTAGGCATAACACCTACATGAACTTCTAACTTGTTGTCTCTTGAGGTCTCTGGGTGAGACTTGTATCCAACTTGTACAAATGCAAAACAAAAGTCAAACATAAAATAATAATAATAATAATAATAATAATAATAATAATAATAATAATAATAATAATAATAATAATAATAATAATAATAATAATAATGAAATGATCAAACGTTAGTCGAAGGCCAACGATTTCAGGAGAGGGAGGAAGTCGATTACATAGCACCAGTGACCACCCTGTACTTGTTTTATTGCGTCAGAGAATGATATAAGGTAAAGTTGACCACGGTCAATTTGAACTCAGAACATGAAGACGTTCGAAATGTCGCTGAGCATTTACCCATCTTAATAACGATTTGCCGCCTTAGTAACAACTACAACGACAAACAACAACGAAAATAACAGCAACTTCAACAACAGCGACAAGAATCAAAAACAACAACAACAACAACAACAACAACCACAATAATAATACTAATACTAATAATAACAATAATAATTACAAAGCATTATTTGTCTATAGTTCTACAGTACATTACATTAAATGCTGACAGCTCGGCAATTTATCTCTGTTACATATCACAGTCACACATGAAACAAATGGCACCATCGTATTCTAGAATGAAACTATAATCAAAAGATTGGCATCAATCACACACCTCTTATTTAGCTGCAGCTGTTCCCGTAAATGAACGTATAATCGATTCATCAGTTTCAATAACGTGTATTGTTTAAAGAACTCAACTACTCGATGTTATACTATTCCGATATACTAATAGTCGAAAATCTGTTTCTATGATAAGAAATATTTATTTGAAAATGTTAGCACGTGGACACCATCAGACATAATTAGTGAATACGGCTCTTCTAATTGTACTCACTATAGTTTATAGCTGGTATGTATTTTATTGATCCACGAACACTAGTATATTATTCGAACAGTATTTGTGGTTTGATATTTATTTTCTTTTTTGTTGCTAGATAGAAACACCAGTCGAAATTAACGGAAGTTCATGAGGTACACATGTAAATTAAAAAAAAACTAATTATTATTCTGTTACGTGATGATCCAACATGAAATATTGAAATTGCAGAGAAGTTCCACTTATTATACGTTTACTGTATTAGAAAGTTAATCAAACGCTTGCTGTTCCACTAAATACCATCAAAATCATTCAGAACCAAAGTTCGTTTTCGGTAATAATCTTTGAAAGTAATTCTCCAAAATGTATTTTTGGTTTGCAATCATTTTCAAAGGTTTTAAATTTGCAAGTATTGATATTTTGGCCTGACGACAACAACGTATATAACGAGTATTTTCTCATAGACAACTCATGCTCGTATAGTGGCAGCTGGTGTCGTAAGTTTTCTATATATGATTAGTACAAAGTTTGTTACTGCAGGAATGTGATCGGTGACAAAACTGATTCGACACTAAATAACTTTCCTAAAAGTTTCAAAGACTACAGCAACTAATGTGTCGTTGCTTTTTGGTAGATAGTTCATGTTGTGAATTAAATTCCATTGCTGCATTTTGATTGATTGCTTAGCAAGCCCAGCTATAT
>NC_142933.1:101962441-101967441 GCF_046866305.1 Octopus bimaculoides
ATGACAAGGCTGACCCTTTGAACTACAGGCACAACAGAAACCGGAAGTAAGAGTGAGAGAAAGTTGCGGTGAAAGAGTACTGCAGGGTTCGCCACCATCCCCTGCCAGAGCCTCGTGGAGCTTTAGGTGTTTTCGCTCAATAGACACACACAGATCCCGGTCTGGGAATCGAAACCGCGATCCTATGACCGTGAGTCCGCTACCCTAACCATTGGACCATTGCGCCTTCACATACCTACATACATACATATATACATACATGCACACATACATACATACATACATACATACATGCATAAATACATACACATACATACATACATACATACATGTATATATATATATATATATATATATATATAAAGCAGTAGTTTACTGTCAACTTAATGTGAAAGACCCACTAAGGGAATCATACTGTTGCTATTTATCCATAGGAAGCTGGACCGCCTCCTGTTGGCCTTGACACATTTACTGTGTCCTTATATTTGTGAAGGGGAGACAAGCCTCCCCGCCCAGGCTAGTCTATGGCAAACGCAAGATCTTCCAACAGAAGAATCTTGTTTATGGATGAATAATGGAGAAGTCACGAAAGGGATAGAACATATTATGTTTGCTGAAAGCCAGAGACTCCGAACGGATGTCATTAAGGCAAGAATTGAGAGTAGCATGGGAAAGGTTAAGTACAGAATATGTAAACATAAAGGGAACTAGGCTCTTGTAGGATTTTGGCACAAAATTTGTATGGACTTAGACACGATCTTATAGCCAAGATTACACAACAGGGCATGTTTCGGCAAATGAGTTCGAAGTAAACAGAAATTGGTACCAATACCAATCAGGGAGCGTGACAAAATATAGTCAGTTTAAAGTCTTTACTACTGAGATTGAACATGAAATTCAAGCAAGACCACCGGATTCAGGATCTGGTTTCAAAAGAATGAAGATGTGGCAGTAAGAACTGATATAAATATCGCAGTCAATGCAGAGGAGATAATGAAAACAAAGTGGTAATTAGCATGACAGGCGAAAACTGTTAATACATTAAAAAAACGGCAAATATTATTCAAAACGTCCTTGATATCAAACGTGTCAGATTTGTGCAAACGTATCACTTCTGATAATAAATAGCATAAAGTTTTTATCGTAAAATTACGGTAAGAACAGTAGCGATATAATGCTAATAAGAAACCCACATTGGGGAATGTAAAATGAAATATTTTGTCCATGCACTGTAATGTTGCAGTGTCTGGAAACAGAGTATTAACATCGGTAAATAAAATTGGGAAATGTATGGGCATTTTCGGAAGGCGGGTATTAGAATACGATTCAGGTAAGGAAAGAAAGAGGTAAGATAGAAAAAAGAATAATGATGCAGCAAATATTAAGAAACATCATGAAATATTTATAAATGTTCGTAAATATATATTTCTCGGAATTGTTAAGGTGAGATTTCCTGTAACTTCACCCGATCTGGTTTTTGTCTTGATATTTCTAATGTGATAGTTTCTGATTCACCTGTCTTAGAAATTCGAAGGTTTAGTCTTCTCGAAATAAATTCATCGTGACACCTATAGTTTTTGCTAAAATATAACAGATAAAACTAATATTGCTTTTGACGTACATTCTACGAGAAAAAAAAATCTATACATATCTTTTTATATACATGAAACATGCTTAAATGTTTCTATATCATAAAATTCGAGAAAATTCAATGATTAAATTTAGAATCGTTGATAAATGTTTGCTTGTAAATGTATCTCACCATTTGCTTATACTTACGTCTTGAACAAATAAAAATATTTTCCAAACAATTTTTTAATGTAATTTTTCATGCAATTTCATAAAATCCAATTCGTTCTATTCAAATCTATTTATTTTCTTATTGCCAGAGGATTACTTGTTTTATCTATAAAAATATCTTACAAATGTAAATATACGATATAACCTTTAGTTTGATAAATTTACAATATTCAGTTTGGAGTGAAACGTAAAATGGTGTGTCAAATTTACATAACATTGTATGCGATTTTAGCGTGATTAACTAATTGTGCAATCAAGTTATTGATAATTCACCACATGTGTTAACTTGGAGAATTTCAAATACAATGCAAAGTATATCTCTTTGATGAATATACGAATTTAATTTTCTGTGAAATATAAAGCAAACAATTATAAACACAATGGCTTCATCCTCCTATTTCTCTGTTCGCAAGTGGAATTATGACAAATTTCATTAATATCTAATCCGTTTTATCTCCATCATAAATTGAAATCCATTTACTCTCTGAGGATAGATTAATAAGCCATAGATATATATTTAATAAGCTATAACTATATTTAACAGTTGTTAAATCCTTTACGTAATGTTTAAGATGGTGGATGTATTGACAACATTTTTTAATTAATTACGAATGAACTACAGGCTATTTTTTTTTATTTATTTGGCGGGAAATGAAAGGTCTTGACGTTACTTTTTGCTAATTCGAAATATATCAACAAATATATATAATTCATCTAATTTTACTGTAAGGTCTGAGCTGTAATCTGAATCGGCGTAAGACAGGATTTAGTCATTCCAAGTAATGTAAAACAAGATTTATGATTCCGAGGTTTTATACCCGATATATTCAACAGTAAGAAATATCATTGAGTGCAAAATCACGTACGTTTGAATTTATCAATCTATTTTAAATAATACTGCAAGTCTTTATAATATAGTTGCAATTCTAACCGGTAGGGAATTTTGCTATAATGTGCAAATGTAAGTGTATGTATATGTATTACACGCACATATGTATGCACATATACATATATTTATACATACATATATATCTCTATCTATCTATCTATATATCTATCAATCTATATATATATATATATATATATATATATATATATATATATATATATATATATATATATATATATATATATATATATATATATATATATATATATATATATATATATATATATATACGTGCATACACATGCATATATGCACACATACATGCATGTACACATACATATATCCATACACACATTCACACATGTCTAGATATGCAACTATATACATGAGAATATATACGTACGTACATACATACTTACACACAAAAATACCCTGTTCTTCGTGCTGAAATTCCAGTAAGGATCTAGGTTAGAAACCGGTTCTTTCTCAATTGGCAAGAAATTTTAAAATAAACTGAATAATGACATACATACATACATACATACATACATACACATGCATATATGCACACATACATGCATGTACACATACATATATCCATACAAACATTCACACATGTCTAGATATGCAACTATATGCATGAGAATATATACGTACGTACATACATACTTACAAACAAAAATACCCTGTTCTTCGTGCTGAAATTCCAGTAAGGATCTAGGTTAGAAACCGGTTCTTTCTCAATTGGCAAGAAATTTTAAAATAAACTGAATAATGACATACATACATACATACATACATACATACATGTATATATAAAGGCATACGAGATCAGTTCAAACTGTTTTTGGATGTCATATTGTGTCACTCAACAACAGTTGCTGAACAGTATAGAGAGAAAAGAGTACATTCAAAAATGAGGATAACGATATGCTAAGTCTTGGAAAAGAATTACTGAGGTGGTACTCTTGGAATACCGCTGCCTCGTGTGCCTCAATGGATCCTGGATTGTCCTACCTAAACAGAGGCGTGGAGGAGGGGCACGCATCATATCAGGAAAAACCGATGTATGTGTGCATATCCCTTAAGCTATAGCATAACAGATGCATTGAGAGGAAGAGTAGCGTATCCAGTACTTGTGAAATATACTATACATCCCAGTTGAAGGATATGCCTACACCATCTAGGAACAAAAGATAACAACGAAATATTTGATGAGCAACAGAGACAAATATACAACAAAACCTCCACGTTGTGATAGAAATTGACGGCTCTGATGTACCAGTAAGAAAGATATGGCCCACATCATAAGCAACTGCCCTAAAATTATTTCTACGTGATACTACTTACCCCGGAGGCATGCTATATTTCTAAAAGCCTATATATAATACTATTCGCATGAAGGATCGCCCTGACATATACATACATCTCAAAGGCATATCAGAACCAGCATGTATTTACTCTTTTCAAAACAAGGAATACTGGAGGAACACTGATGAAAACAGCAATTCAGTGCAAACATGATAGATCTAATATGGCTCTGTAGGAAATGGAACAAAAGCTATGTACAATTGTAATGGTCAGCTCTCCAGCAGAGATGAACGTACAATCAAAAGCATAGTAAAAAGAGAACATTTATACACGCACGTACACACACACAGACATACACATACATATATACATTACATCTCCATTTAACAAGAGATCGACGTTGAAAGCATATTCAATTTCATTGCAATCCACTTTGTAATGACTTGTAGAATCCTTCAAACTGTGCGAGTAATTTCAGCTGCCATAAGCTAATTCTGTTTCCGTGGTAAGAAAGTAAGAACTGTTTTTCTCTCATAGCGATCTAGTACTAATATGTTGTCGAGTCTATGACATTTGCCCCCATGGACAATAACACGTCAAGGGCAATTCCTCTTGAGGACAACAACCCCTAGGATATTACCAGGTAGGACAATTACCCTCAAGCAGTTAACCCCCAATGTGTAGCGTAGTTTCCGGTGTACAAGCTGCCACTTACCAAATGCTGTTTTGTCTGGTTTTTTTTTATTTTAATCAAATGCTGGTTTGTATTTTATGAAATGCTGGTTGTTGCCACCAAAACATTCGGAAGTTTTAAAAATATATCAAAAGTAAACAAGCATTACAACAAGTACTTATGACACAATCGTTGACAGGTTTTGCTGAACAGCTATCTAGAAAGAAATATCTACATGTTTCAACCGGTTTTAATGCCGTAGTTAGCAATTATGAGAACATACATGTGATATAATATTTGCGAGAAATCGCGAATCATTTGCACTTC
>NC_142933.1:101977441-101982441 GCF_046866305.1 Octopus bimaculoides
AGAAAGGAATCCCATTTATATAAACATTAAATTATTTGTTTATTATATGTGGAATATTCTACAGTGTGAAATGATAAACATTTTGAAACATAGTAAATAAATTAGATGTCTTATTAAATGAGAATTATTTTGATGGCATTACATATGGCAAGATTCCTTCAGAATTATTTATGTTCTTCTTATCAGCATTTATACAAATTCAGTGTTTGAGAATAACGCGTAAATATATTAAATGGCATTCGATTACATCTCCATTGGTTGATGAATAAATGTTAGATGATGTAGGCCCGTGTGATATACATATATACACACTTGCATAAATAAATAAGACGATATGTATAGGCATAATGAATGTATGCACACGCGTTTATATACACACGTATATGTGTGTGAATATATATATATATATATATATATATATATATATATATATATATATATATATATATATATATGCATACATATATATATTTATATATATATTCATATATATATATTATACATATAAACGCGCACAGATATATTTATATATACACATATATACATACATATATATATATGTGTGTGTGTGTGTGTGTGTGTGTGTGTGTGTGTGTGTGTGCATATAATTAATATAGACAGCCGTATGCAATGTGTCACTAAAATGGAAAGCTATAGTTTCCTATAATTATGATTGTGACATCCATGTTTCGGAAATGTACTTGCAAGTGACCTGATCCGAGATCGTGTGCTGGAACGAAAACAAGTGCAGCGTGGAAGGTGTTTATAAGGCTTTTAAGAAACACAAAAACCGTTAGATTCACTTCAACATTTAAATTTAATTTGCCCAAATATTTTCGTCCCTTTGAAACCGCGACCTGTTCACTGACAAAATTCCATGCTGCATCTGATAAAGTAACAGTTAGAAATAAGAGTGATATATTTAAACGTATGTAGGTGGGTTTCTCTGTGTGTTTGTGTACGTGGGTATGTATGCATGTGTGTATGAATGTGTATATGCATGCATATGCATCTCAAGGAAGATTATAAGTAAAACTTATAATTTTTCTGATTATATGTGTCTCTATGGATACATGTATGCGCGTGTGTGTAAGGGTATGTGTGTGTATTGTATATGTGTGTGGGGGGGGATGTGTATATTTTGTTGTGTGTGTGAGTGTGTTATGGCGTGTGTGTAAGTAACTTACTTTATCAGATGCAGCACGAAATTTTGTCAATGAACAGGTCGCGGACTCAAAGAGACGAAAATAATTTAGCAAATTAGATTTAAATGTTGAAGTGAATCTAACGGATTTTGTGTGTTTCTTAAATGGCTTATAAACATCTTCCATGCTGCAACAACTATATTGCTAAGGAGCTAAAATGATCTAATGCAGCAATTAAAGCTCATAACATCCGTCCTGGTCAGTACACATAAATATATATATAAATATAAACAGTGGAATAAAAACGCAATAGAGGAGAATAACACTACCGGACAGATAGATAAAACAAAGGCAGACAGGAAAACAACAATTAGATAGAAAGGAAAAAAAAATACGTGTAATTCGTGACGTTATTTTATCAGTCAAGATGTCCTTACAGTTTCGGGCAGTTAAACTTGAGGCTGTTCGATCTGGTTACGTCCGAAAGAGTCTAAGCTAAGATCATTAGATCTTTTGTAAGAAAGCTAGCTAATGTGAACGACAAGACAAAAACGGAGAACAGGGTACACAATTACAAATACAAACAACAAGAATATAACAGCAGGAGTATTTCGACTAATGAAGACGAGTCAAATTGATTCGGCGTGTATAGAGTGAAAACCTTGATACAGGAACATAGGAGACGGACATAAGAGGTGTTGGTGCTTGGCAGTCAGGCCAAGACAGAAAGATCATGGCTGGCCGAACACTGGTCACGTTGAAGGAGGAGATACGAGTAGGGGGCAACGGGATTGAAGGATTAGAAAAAAATCAGTGACAAAGGGAGAACTACAGGAAAGATACACGGGGAGGAAAAGTGAGAGTTAAAGAAAGAGAAGGCCAAGAAATGTAAGAGAGGGGGAGAGAGAAAACGTAATGAGAAAGAAAGTAAGAGTGAGACTAAATACATATATATATGTATACATGTATATATATATATATATATATATATATATATATATATATGTATATATATATATGTATATATATATATATATATATATATATATATATATATATATATATATATATATATATATATATATATATATATATATATATATATATATATATATATATATATATATATATATATATATATATATATATATATATATATATATATATATATATATATATATATATATATATATATATATAGTGAAATTATTGACTGATATCGAAAATATATATATGCGAATGCAGGCTGAGGGTACTCTGTGTACTATGTATGGGTTTGATTATTTATGTATATACACGTACGGAATTTGAGAGGTGGAATAGTGTGGGGTCGTTAAAAAGAATTCTTAAATTCTCGAAAAGGAAAAGAATGAGAACTAGAATAATTTTGACGACAATGATGAAATTTAGTATTCTAATCTTTCTGATTTCCATAATATTTATGATCATGATGGTTATAATGATGATGATGAAGATGAAGATGATGTTGATGAAGAGGATGAGGATGAGGCAGATGAGGAGGAGTAGAACGAGAAGAATGGCCGCGGTGGTGGTGTTTGTGGTGGTGGTGGTGTTTGTGGTGGTGGCGGTGGTGTTTGTGCTGGTGGTGGTGGTAGTGGTGTTGATGTGGTGTGCTGCTCTCTGCTGTGTTTGTTGGGAAGATATGTTGTGATGATTATGCTAACATCCGCGAAGCTGTTGAACTGGGTATTAGCGTAGGGTGATTAGTATGCAAATGAAGTTCTACCATGATCATGAGAATCATGTGGAATACGATGATGGTGAAGTTGAGGAGGATAGCGAAAATGATTAGGATATAGTATACATCCTCTGCATTTCGCTATCAACTTCATCCTAATAACAATACAAATATAAACAGATTATAAACATTAGACATCTACAAAGGTCTACATAACAAATACAAATAGAGAAGGTGAACGCAAATTTTGACTCATTAAATATGGAATAATTTACACATACACGCAACATGTATATAGAGAGACTGCCAGACAGAGTGAGGCATTTACGTGTAATAAAGTCCTTAATTTAAATAAATACATTTAAGGGAATAATTTCAATATTTTTCCATTATGAGGTTTTCATGTTGACTACTTGATAAATTCTTATAAATATGTTATGTCATCATGTATATATATATATATATATATATATATATATATATATATATGTATCTATATGTGTGTGTCTGTGAACAAATGTGTGCGTGTGTGTGTATATAATTGGGCCTATGTATATATGGAAGCATTTCAATCCGTGCTTCTGTGTGTGTATATATATATATATATATATATATATATATATATATATATATATATATATATATTTATATATAAACAATCAATTTCTATAGTAGACGAAAAACTTCTCATCAACGATTCATACTTGTATTTGCGATTCTGCCTGTAAGTTATCATGTAGACAGAATTTTTAGAAGAGAAATAATTACATTTTCAAATAACAAATTGGAATTTATCTGAATCCTTAAAATATTATTTTCGAAAATAACTAAATTAAACAACATTCTTACCACTTTACCTCACTATAATCGTGTTCTCATAAATGACAATGTAATAGACATCAATAAAATACTTTTATTCCATCTAAATCCTGAACTCTACCCATCTTTTCACACCGTCATTTTTCTCTATCATTTTCTCTCACCCTCTGTGTTTTCTCTCATTGTCTGTTCTCACTCACTCAATCTCTCTTTCTAAATACCTGCATGCTTAAATATGCACTATTACAAAGAGAATGGAATGACACTTCTCTCAGATGGAACCGTGTCGTTTTGTGTATATACACATATAGAATTTTATTGATTTCTGTGATTCGGTGTGTGTATGCGTTTGTGTGTGTTTGTGTGTGTTTGTGTGTGTATGTTTGTGCGTGTGTGTGTTCGTGCGTGATAGCCTTGTTGTATGTGTATGTGTTTCAGTGTCTGTGTCTATAAGCACAATTTTATTGCTTAATTCATATTTGTCAGCGCCTCTCTCACTCTCCAGTTTACTCTCACTCCTCTTATATATTCTTTCTTCGCCCCTTTCTGTGCGTGCATTTCTGTTTGCACTACAGGCTAGCTTCATGGTTGTTTATAAACAAGTATTATATATTCAAACACACACACATACACATACACACACACACACACACAAACACACACACGTACAGACTTGCACATATATGTTGTGTGTGTGTATATATATATATATATATATATATATATATATATATATATATATATATATATATATATATATATATAGACGGTTTCGATACAGCTGAAGATTGCTCTTCATATTGCATTTTAGGTAATGCTCGCATTACTTAAATAAATTGAAGTAGCATGAAACGTGCGTACTGCAATCACCTTTCAAATCCGTGTTGCTTATTTATATATATATATATATATATATATATATATATATATATATATATATATATATATATATATATATATATATATATATATATATATATATATATATATTATATTATATTATATTATATTATATTATATTATATTATATTAAATGTTAATATACAAATTTATATGGATATATATATATATATATATATATATATATATAGATAAATGTGTACGTTTGAATATCTCAGTATTAATTTATGTATTTTTTTATTCTTTCATTTGTTCCAGTCATTCGATTGCGGCCATGCTGGAGCACCACCTTGTGTCGAACAAATCGACCCTAGGACTTATAATTTGTGACCCTAGTACTTATCTTATCGGTCTCTTTTGCCGGGGACGCAAACACCACGCCACCATCGGATGTCAAGCAATGGTAGGGGACAAACACAGACACACAAACACACGCA